>NC_046319.1:44257201-44462201 GCF_009819535.1 Lacerta agilis | reverse complement strand
TGCTCAAGAATACAACAGTATGAAATCCCATGCATATTGTTACCATGTGAAGTTGGGATAGCTGCTCACAGAGCCATTTTATATAAATTGTCAGGAACAAGAGGTCAATTTTTTCCTGGAGGGCAGTGAGGCAGTTAGGTAATTCTGGATTCCAAATTATCATATCTTTAGACTTAATGGTCATATGCTGCCTAATACTGAGTCAGACCATTTATCCACCCAGCTCAGGATTCTCTACATTGACTGGCAGCATCTCTCTAGGGTTTCAGGCACGACATACTACTAGCCCTATGTGGAGGTAACAGGGACTGAAGTTGGGGCCCTCTGCATACAAGGCTCTGCCATTGAGCTATGGCCTGTCCATGCTAGATGCTAATGTAAGCCACACTTCTGCATTTGGAGGGCCTCCTGTTTATTCAGCTGATCAGCTCCCTGGCCTTATTTCACGGGCAGGAAAGATTGTAGCTCCCTACTTTCCTAATGACTCAGCATGGAGGTAGAGAACCAAATGTGCAACAGATCAAAGCAACCCCAGTATAACAACAAAGGTATGTGAATATCCACATCACTCATTGTAGGTCTAAGAAGAAGCTTCTATGGAAATAGGAAAGCAGATACAAAATGGATGGAAACATGGGAAGTGCAAAGCTTAAATCAGTTGCTAACAACTGAATGTGAACCTTGATATTCATTTGGTGGATTAATAATTGTATCCTTTGTTTAACTGCCTATGCCATCTAAAAGAGAGACAGTGGTGAGCTACAGTGATTCAACTTGTACATGGAAACCCTGCTGCAAATCCCCAATGAACCATGGAACTCACAAGGTGATTTGGGGGTGTTGTTACGCATTATTTTAATTGTTATTCTACTGATATTGTACATAATTTGTTGTTTTTATGTTCTCATTCGTGATATTGTAAATTGCGTCAAAAACGTTCCCCCCTTAGTATAAAGCAATATAAACATTTAATAAATCAAATCAAGATCTTGACTGTAATTAATACAGTGGTGCTTCCTTCAGTATCCACAAATTTACCTTTCAGGATCCTATTCCAGATCCTAGAAGTGTGCACCTTGGATTATGTCTCTAGCTGAGTTGGTAGGGAATGTGGTATCCTTTACTGGCGCACCATTGACGCACTCTAGAGGAAGCCCATATTTGGCTCTGTGCGTATTAGCTCTCCTTAGCCACGCCCAATGAGGGAGCCCAGAGGACCCCTCCATATGGCCCCAATAAAGGATGGGAGGGGAATCCAATTCTTCACCACTAGTGTTGGAGGATGTACCGGTGGAAGAGGATGATTCAGCATCCCTGCGCCTCTTGGCCCTGCTCTGACAGCAGCCACTCTTGTGCTTCCTGCCACCATGCAATGGGACTGCAGGCATTGCTAGATCCTCATCAGATGATTGAACGCTGACCGCCTCCATGGCTGTGGGTGAACAAACCTGCACAGAAGGAGAAACAGATGAGGGCGAGGAACCCTGCCGAGAAGTAGAAGGCCTGTTCCCCGATTGAATATTGGGAGATGCGGGACTTATTGGCACTGGCGGGGCTGATTGGAAGGATGACGTTTCCCATAGAGAAGTCTGCCCAGAACTTGCCACACTGCTCCCCCCAGCTCCGGGGCTAATGGGAACTGCTACAGCAAGCTGCTGCTGTTGCAACTGAGAAAACAGCACCCAAATTGATCCAGCGTTTCACTAGTTTAGCTGGCATCTGAGGGGGCTTGGACTTCGTAAGTCGTCAGAGTGGCCAAAGGGCCCGGCTGAGAAGCCAGCTGCTCCGGAAACTGCAGCGCCAGGCTATCCAATTCTGCATTTATCCTGCCCACAGCTGCTGGATCCATGCCTATTCTGGCCAATAATGCAGACATATGGTCTAAAGTGTTTTGAGGGATAGCTGGCCGCGAACGGGAGCACGAGGTCTGAGACGCACCCCTCGTAACTCTCCTCTCCTGCTGACCCGGGAGTGTGATGTGCTTAACTGGCATGGGGAAAAGGCCTCAAAACTTATCAAAACTTAATTACCGTACAAAGAAAATGGTGCTCAGACTAACTCAAAATGGCGCCCACCGGAAGTTGGCATTCACGCCAAATTAAAATGTCGCCCAAAATGGCAGCCGAAGAAGGTTCCCACCCAAGTATGCAGCCCAGGCCGCACGAAGCCGAAGCACGCAGGGACAAGGAGAACTGGGCTCGCAGATGAAGCTTTCCGCCCCACCTTCCACCTGATCCCAACGGAGCACCAGCGCCCACCCGCCCCACCAGCCTCAAGGAAAAGCAAGACTGGCGAGGCTGAAGGCACTGATGCCCGGTGAATCAAGGCCAAGGTGGAAACGACGATCGCTGGAAAAACGGTTCCCGGAGGGATTAAAATCCGCCCCCCAACAGACTCCCCACAACCCGGGAGGATAAACTGGGGGGGGGGGTAGAAGGGTCTATCCGCGAGGGCCCACAGGGCCTGGGGGGGGGACAAGCCCACAAAGCAAGTGCTCTGTGAATGGGCGAAGGGATAGATTAAGGGAAAGAGGACAATTACGGGAAAAACTAAAGGGAAGATTGAGGGTAAAAGGGGAAGCGATCACCAAAAGTCGATCGAAGTCTCTCAGAGCAGCAGCGATCCACGATCCAGTGTTCCATGTTCCGATGTGATAGCCCCAAAGAGGAAGCTCGTAAGCCTCACATGGGTTTATATAGGTCCTGCGTTGCTGCTGCTTCAAAGTACCCCATTGGCCAGATTGTACCCAAACAACGCAGGACCCACCTATCAGGGGTTGTGGCTGTTCCAGGATTACCCACCCACAACACCGGGTCAGGTGGCCAGGTCACACTGCAACATGTGCCCTCTTTAATGGAGGACCTGATTTCTTAGATGTTCTATTTTATTTTGACAGCGTTGATATTGTTGTTACCTGTCCTGGGATTTATACAAAGAGTGGGGTATAAATGGAACAAAATGAATCACTTGTAGAAGCAGCCGACAGAAGCACCTTCAACCTGTTTAAATCTAAGAGTTTGGGACTGACTGCTTTGTTGAATGGGGTGTTTGCAAATGATAGGAGAACCAGCATTCATCTACCCGACAAAGACTGGTGGCACATCCTTCAACCAGAGGCAGTTAAGGCTAGGTTTGTTCTGAGAGTGAGATAATGCCTCCCTGTTTGTACTGTAGATTGATTTTTCTGTTCACTTCCAAATAAAAATCCAACATACTCATTCATCCACTTCAGCTATAATGTCATGCAGTACAGCATCACATTAATTTAAAGGACACTGTGTAAGCAATCTCATGGGACTGAGAAGTTTAAGAGGATGTAGCAAGGAAGTTGCTCTACAAAACCAAACCCAAGGATGATGCTTCCGTGAAGGATACCTATCAAGGTTATTACTTAAGCAACTGTGTATCAAGTTACATGCTCCTAAGATACAGTGGTTAATTAACTTTCCCTCTCCACTAATCATTTAATCACCAAGTGAGTTACCACCAACATTTTCCCTGACAGATAATTCAAAGCAAATTTGGGGGACTCTTCCCTAGTGAAATAGCTGATAAATTTTGAAGGAAGCAAAAAATGTTCCAACCAGTACTGTATAGGGAAATATCTGGAGTTTAAAAATTCCTGCATCTAAATTTCATCTAGGTTTTGTCTAAAGCAGAACTGCAAAACAAATCTGGAGGTACTTGCACAGGGAAAACATCTACAAAATTACAAGGCAAACTGCCAGAACATGCCAAAAAACATCCAGCTGTTTCTGTAAATCCTTAACCAAAGTGTGATTTAAACCTGGTTTATGTTGTTATTGCCTTGTGATCTTGGATGAAGAGCAGTATACAAATTTAATAAACAACAACAATAAACAAGTTAATTATATCATTAAGAACAATCCACTATGTGAAGAGTGAATTCACATGAGCCTATTATGTTCCTAACCAGAAGACACCAAAGGAATACAGCATATAATGCAACACAGATGTAACAATGCTCTCTGTTCTTTTCTTGAGAGGCAGTAGGGTGTAGTGATTAGAACAGTAGTAACTAATGTGGTGCTGCCCATGTATTTTGGACTCCAGATCCCATAATCCCTGCTCACTGGCCATTCTCGCTGGATCCTATGAGAATTGGATTCTAGCAATATCTGGAAGGCACCATGTTGTCTGCTGATGGTTTACAGTGGGGGTGAGTAGCATTTGGCCCTCCAGAAGATGTTGGATTTCCATAAGCCTGAACCCGTATAGACAATGATCAGTTAAAATGGGAGTTGGTATCCAGCAACATCTGGAGGAGCAAAGGTTCCTCATCCTGGTTCAGATTGCTATACTGTGAAAAGCCCCGTTGAAATCTTGAATCAACCACAGATCTCAAAGTAGCTGTCTTAATACAAAGAAATTTCAGAAATAGACTGGAAAGAGAAGTGGCTGAATTGCAACTTATCACCAAACTTAAAACCATGGAGAAACCTGGTTTGAACAAAGACATTGGATTCTTATCTCATTATACATAACAAAGCCATCTTTAGCCATCTCACCCCTTGCCTTTCCCTGCAAGACTAATTGCAGCCGTTAAGAGTCGCCAACAGGTTTTCCACACCTATCAGCCAATCACCCATTCCCACCACCCTTCTGAGTAATACCCCTCCCCACTCCCTCACTATATTTAAGGATCTGGTGACTTCTGTTTCAGTGTATCTGAAGAAGTGTGCATGCACACGAAAGCTCATACCAGGAACAAACTCAGTTGGTCTCTAAGGTGCTACTAGAAAGAATTTTCGATTTTGTTTTAAATTATCCTTGGGTCATTCATTATTTCTCAGTCTAACCTACCTCACAGGTTGGTCTCCCAGAACTGGATTTTCCTGGCTTAGCAGAAAAACAGATGGTATTTCTGGTTTAGCTAAGCAGAAGGGTATTTGAAGCCCCTACCCACCCCCCTCCTCTTCTTCCTCATCTTTTGAAACATGATGCCCAGCCCTCCATCTCAGTATGCAGTATGAGTCCAACTGGTCATTCAGCCTTGTTTTTTTAAAGTGACAGGACTTAATTTTATTTCTTATTTCTCTGCATTTTATGATATAGTTTTTGGCTCAAATATACCAAAATGCATAAAACTGCATACATTGAGATAGAAAAATAGAATTCTGGAGTTGGAAGGGACCACGAGGGTCATCTTGTCCAGCCCCCTGTGATGCAGGGATCTTTTTGCCCGACATGGGGCTCAAACCCACAACCCTGAGATTAAGAGTTTCATACTATCCCTATATTTACATGCAAATTGAGTGATAAAATGCATATCTCAAACCATATATTTGTAATTAAATAAGACTGTAATCCTAAACACACTGAGCTAGGAATAAAATACACTGAACCAAGGAGAACTCATTGGTGAGCAGATGTGCAGAAGATTGTGCCATAAACCAGGTTATTCTTTGTGGAATCTGCTGTAACTGCTGGTTCAGTCTTACCGAATAGACCAGGACCACTGGATATTCCTGGACTTCAACTCCCAGCAATGCTGAACAGTAGTCATGTTGACCGGAGCTGAAAGGAGTTGAAGTCCAAAAACATGTGGAGGGCCACGGGTCGTCCCCCCGCCCCAATTTAGACCATTCCCCAGGATGTTACAGCTATACTATCATGCCTCTGTATATACTAAGATCTCCAAATGGTGCCTAGACATATTGTGATTTAGTGTTTTGCATCATTAGAAAGCGTAGGCAGGATGATAACCTCTCATAAGCTGATATAAAGTAGACCTTTCACAAATGGACTCTGTATTAGCATATTTTTGACATTTCATTTCATTTTCTGCTTATTAAACTAATTCTCTTAACCGGGGCAGCCAGTGTTCCAGCACAGCTGAAAACAGTTTTCCATTTCAGATGAATGGTTTTATTTTCATTACCCCTCTTCATCCAACTTGCTTTCCATCTATCCTGTGCTTATCCCTCTCTTCCATGCGCAAGAACAAAAATATAGACAAGCTCTTTTGGTCCTGCAGAAATTAATCATCATAAGTCAAGCTACTTGTCATTTACTAGAAACACGGCTCACAGGAATTTTTCAAGATTTTATATTATTATTTATGTACCACCTACAACTAGCTGCTTTGCAATTAGAGTTGTATGATTTAGGGGTTGTTATTTTTTTATTTTTTTTAAAAAAGCATATCAGTTCCTGGAGGGCACTTTTATAGAATTCTCTTATAATACAAACCCACCCACCAAACTTGTTATTTCGAAATGCATTATTTCAAAACAAAGATCAGAAAACCTTGTTTGGGGCTTTGATAGATTATTCAATACTGCTGCAAAGCATTGTGTAAATAGAAATAAATAGTAATGTGATTTTTGTAGATATTGCCAATAGTAGAAATAGGTCTAAATAAGGCGGTCATATTGATGTATTTGGGCTCAAGAAGTGCATTTAAAAAAATAGGTTGTACCCACATTTAGCCTGCAGCTAACGGGAAAGGCCATTTTCCTTGTATTATTCCTGTACTGTTCATCTGATTCATTCTGCCCTGCATTTTGCTCCTCTTCAAGAGGAATTAAAGAGGAGCAAAATGCAGGGCAGAATGAAGAGGATTCAAGAGGAATTCTGGGTTAATTAGGAACATTTCAAGCACCAATTCTAGAATGAACATGCAGTTTGCTTCCTGCTTTCAGTTTTAGCTTAGTTTCCAAAACGTAGCTTCTTCCTTGGTGGATTGTACCCAGAGAAGCTCATAACAGACAAATATCAAATGACAACACACACACACTTTATTTATTTATTTATTTATTTATTTATTTATTTATTTATTTATAAGCCTACTTCATTTCAAAACCTAACAATTCAAATAAGGCAAAATCAATAAGTCAGATTCCTAGTGAATGGTTTGTATTGGTGGTGTGTATTGTGTTCTGGTTGTGCTTGGCAGGGGTAAATATGGCATTGAGGGCAGAGGGTATCATCTGATAAGAAAACTGGAGTAGGTGTTTATGGACTAGCCCTCTTCAGATCATCTCTCCTTATCTCTGCCTGATAGAAAAGCCCCATGGTTTTTCACCGTGGTGGTGCTGTTATTGAACACCTGGTTGGTATATAACACCTCACTTATCCACAATTTGATTTCGGATGAGGGTTCAAACCTGACATGTATCACCAAGACCTAGGTGGGTAAGCTGGTTGGAGTAGATCTCACCCAGCTGTGTCTATCCAGGTACTCTATAAAGCATCAGTCCAGGCCAGAGGGTTGGAAGTTACTGAACTTGCTGCACCTCAGAAATGTTCAGTTTTTCTCATGTGAAAACCTCTCACTTTGGAGTGGAGGCTATGAGGTCTGCATCTGGGGTTGGGCCAAAGAAACAGATTGGGGAAGCTGCTGGTGTACCACCCACCCTGCTGCCCAGCAGCTGTTATCATTTGGCTCCAATTGGTCTACCTGGCCAATTCCTAGACCAATGCTAATTGTTTCCTCTACTCAGGGTTTGAATTTGTGCATTGACAACCCGATAAGAATCCTTATGCATATACGCCATTTGTTGATCAATTATATGAAGCTATCAAAATATATATTGCAGTATCCTAATAGAGGATCAGAGCTGGTAGCAAAGCTTTGGGTTAAAATGAATGACCTATGATGAATTATTAATACATTGGTACCTCAGGTTACAGACGCTTCAGGTTACAAACTCCGCTAACCCAGAAATAGTACCTCGGGTTAAGAACTTTGCTTCAGGATGAGAACAGAAATCGTGTGGCAGCGGCACGGCGGCAGCAGGAGGCCCCATTAGCTAAAGTGGTGCTTCAGGTTAAGAACGATTTCAGGTTAAGAACGAACCTCCGGAATGAATTAAGTACTTAACCCGAGGTACCACTGTATTGCATCTGTGGTTTTTAATCACTGAACACACTTTACCATCTGTCCCACTGAGTTGCTAAGGAGCAAATTCAAAGCTTGATTAGGGAAGCCCCCCCCCCCCAAAAAAGGCCACCCTGACCAAGTTAGTCCCAAGAGGGACTTCAGCATCCACACCAAAATCACTCTTAAGGGGGGCAGCTTGGGACTTCCTGGCCTCCAAATTAACTATCAGGCTATCTCAGTTCAAAATCCATTCAATACATAGAGTGGGACACATCCTTGATTTGGTCTCTGCCCTGGTGGTGTATGAAGAATACACTGCATATAAGAGGGGAATGAGATAACTCCATTATAATGGGCAGATCATTTCCTGGTGTCAATCGCCTCTTATGGGGTGGTGAACCCATTTATATGGTCTAATTGCTGAGACATGGATTCCTGAAGTATGGAGTATTCCTGAATGCTCAGGGGGAATCTCTCAGTGGACATAGCTTATGATCCTTTTGAGGCCCTGGGCTATTTATGGAATAAGAAGGTATAAAAATTTCTCATTTCACAATTATTAGAACACCATGGTCCAACACACCACCTGGTTCAGTTTTGTGTGATCAGTTTCAGTTATTGCAACATGACAATGTGGGAGAGGCACTTGCAGCTTTCAATCCAACTATATGCCCTCTTGACTCTTCCCCATCTTGACTAATTCAAGCTTGATTAGGGATTGATCATGTGGGTCTGTGGTAAGAATTCACCTCTATACCACCTTATTCATTACCCAGGTAAGGAACAACCATATTTTCAATAAACCACAGAACCAAGCAAACTATTTTCAAGTCCAACATCCAGGTTTAGGGACTCAGTATTTATTGCAATAGGACAGAGCTCATTCAAGTCATCATGCCAGTTGAGAAGGTCTGCCCCGAGGCACATCAGAACAAAAGCTTATATAGTAGTTCAAACACAGCTAACAAAGAGTCATAAAACATCTTCCCATGTGTCAGGAAAGGCTACAGGTCATGAGAAGTAAAGCACACATGTCTCCATACTGATATCTTCATCCCCACAATCACTTTGGAGTGGCCCCAATGTGCCCAGACCATTTTAGGTCTCGGATGTCTGACATTACCCTGGGAACCTAGCCATCAGTGAGAGAAGAGCATCATAGAATCCTCTTCCTGGGTCTCAGATAGCTTCAAGGATAGCTGACTTATACTCTGGTACTAAAACATCCTGCCATTTGTACCACTTTCAGGGGTAGATAAGGAGAGATGCAATGCAGCATAGGAGGGGGAGACTCACAAATGCAGAACTCATAAAAATCAAGCCTAATACGTTCTAAAAGGTTAAATGCAATTAAAGTGAAACACTGAAACATTATTAAAATAATACAAATATATACCTGGGGTCTCTAATTCTTATATCAGGTCTATGGTGTGGTGACATGTACTTGCTGCCATTAAGGAACTGGAGGTGCATCCTTTCCTGAATTTTTTTGCCATGGACCTAGAGATTGTTAATAACTACAACCTAGTTACTAAGACCCCCTTTTGGAGTGTGGAAATCTAAACCATCTAGCAGGTTGGATTCTGCATTGGCCCAACCTCAGTGGGTCATTTTTTATAGTTGGGAGGAATGTGGTAAATTGAAGTCAAATATAACTACGCATGAGTGCTAGTTAGTGCATGAAGGAGTTAAGATCTTAGAGATTTGACCCTAGACTGAGGTCACACATATCTTTTTCTGATGAGGAAGTGAAACTTTCTCTTTCTGTTCCCTCTCTACACATCATGTAATCAACCAAGGAGGATGTGTCTAAGCTTTGCTCCAAGCTTAGAGTACATTTTTGAAGCTATGTACCCAAGACATTTTTACTTCCATTCTCCTTGCTGTTGCTTGGATAAATCCATGAATGAGAAATTTGAATCTGTAAGTAAAGCTTTTTAAAATTACTTAACAGTGGCTAATCTGTTCACTGAAAAAGGGAAGCACCTTTCAAGCAGACTAAATGGGATATGCAAAAGATTTAACAGCCTACATTTCTAATGCTTCATTGTGCTGCTTGATTTTGTGAATTTAAACTCTGCTACTGGGGGGCTTTCTTCTTCTGGAGAGTCTGTTTAGCCCCACATTTTGAATCCAGGCATCCAGTCAATTCTTTTATTATTTACCATACACACATGGGTCACAGGTATTCATTTCCCTCCCACTCACAAGCACTGACCTGTCAATCACTTGGGGGTCACATGACATTAAGTGGTCACTCATGAAAGGGTGACTAAGTGGTAGTAATTTATTGCTATTTGTTTCCAGGCATCTGTCATTCTTCTATGCAAATCTTCAATAATGTATTTTGAATGAAAGCTACTTTTCAGAACAAAACGATTCTGCTTTCTCTCTGCAGCATACAAGTGCTAAATGTTGTTTAAGACGGATAGATACTTTTATACAAAAGGTGAACAGGTGTGTTGGTTGACCTGTAATGAGGGTGGCATATACTCCAACACTTCACAGATAGCTGAACATGAAGGTAATTTTTGTACTTGAACCAGCCCTAGGGCCACGTCGATGAACATTTCATGAGTCTTGCCTTACCTACTAATACTTAAGGCTTTTCTCTGCCTGGTGTTCACTTTGCAATAGTCTGTTTTGCACCAGTTCCTGAAGCAGATGTATTGGAGAAATGCTCCTTCCTAAAAAGGTTTCATAGGAACCTAGGAAGCTGCCTTATACGAAACAAGACTATGAACCTGTTCCTTCAGGGGGAGTGTAGCCTCTCCAATAACAGTTGAACAACTAATTCCAGGACTCAGGACCCACCCACCCCACATCTCTGTTGGCAAACACTCCTGGGGGGGGATGACAGACCCTAGTGCCTCTCCCAGTAAGCACGTCTCTGGAATGGCATGTCCCTTCACTCCAGAGTGCCTCTCTGTGACACTTCTCTTCTGGCACACAAGTCTTCTGGCATCACGCAGCAAGAAGAATGAAACACCCGTAGATCTAAACTACATTTTATTTACAATATATACAGAGAATCCATAATCACGTCTGTGTTCTCCAAGCTTTGGCAGAACAATCGGTTGCATACACCAAAAGTGAAAGTAGAGTACACTCTCAGATGGAAAAGATAAAACAGTCTTCCATTCCCACACTCTACTCAGACAAACTCATAGTAATTACACTAGCCAGCTTGGCTACATAAAATCCCAACAATCTCTGCCTTATTCAACCTCAGGTTATTAACCCCCATCAAGCCCATCACTATTTCCAGATATGTGTCCAACACCTTCAGCCTCTCCTGATTGCAATGGAATGGAATGGTCTGGACACTACAATTCTGTTGATCTAAAAGTCAATAATTCAAATTTACTTCTGAGTAAACATGTCTAGAAAGAGCCTGTACTTTCACTTAAAGCTATCTACTGGGACTTGAAAATAGTATGGATCAATTTCTCTCTGCTCATTGCATGTTTTATATGAATTTTGAGATTGTTTTTGAATAATTCTTAATAAATTGATAAAAAGCATTTGGTAGACACTTTGGTTTAACTTATCTGCAAGTTCCACAGAAAAAGTGTTAGCCACCATTTTTTTTAAAAAAACAACAACAACCAAGCACTGCTCTGTTAAGCAACTCTGGCCTTTTGGAGGGTTTAGGCCACCAGCAGGGGAATAAAACCAAAAAGCCAAAACAAAAGCTGAGTTTGTCTGATGAATTATTCACTAAGAATTATCCACTGTAGTGCCAGTTAGACATATGGAGGGCTTACATATGATGATAGACTGCAGAAACTGGGATTAAGACTTTTGCTTTGAAAGGCGAATTGCTGGGGAGGGGGGGAAGGGGGGTATCAGAGAAGCGGCTCACTGAACTGAAAAAGCACCACTGATCCTTTTTCTGCCTTTCAGGAATCAGGCACCGCTTATCCCAAACCTATGCACTTGAGACAATTAATCCAGCGTGTAACATGAAGTTATTATTGTTGTTGATGCTCTTTCTCTGCTAGAATGCACTGTTTGGACTAAAGCTGAACAGAAATTTCTCAGAAGACATTTTCCTGATTTCTATTCCCCCCCCTTTCTTTTTGCTGCCCACCCATCCAGCAAAAAAGAAAAGAAAAAAAGAACAGCACTCTGTGGAATTTTCTCCACTATTTTTAGTGGTGGTTGTCATTCCTCTACCATCCCTGAATGCCCTAGGATTGTGCCAACTCTGAGGCATTGTGAAGTGATGCAAAATGGTGATCAGGCTGCACAGTTGCTGCTGCTATTATATAGAGTAGTGGGTTAAAATCCTTAAGAAATAAAAGAGGAGCTATGCTACTGACATAACAAATGCCCAACAGTAAGCCATAGTGGAGCAGGTATGGATAAATCTATCAATTTCAGTTTCTCAGTCTTCCCTATTTAAGTATTTAAGTTACCCACTTTCCACATATATTTGCAATCTTTTTGAGGTGAGCAGGTCTGTATGAAAATGAAAATTCATGATGCAAGAAGGGCAGCACAGAAATGCTTTAAATAATATGCAAAATAAATACTGCAACATGTAAGGAATTGCAGAAAGAAGCAAATGTTTGAACACAGAATGGATGGGAAATGAGGCCTCAGCAGTTTGTTTGTTGTTGTTTTTTTTTAAAAAAACCCACAACTTGAATTACACACACTACATGTTTATGTTTTAATTAGGGAGCAGAAGGATTTTGATAAATTAATGTAATCAGATAGCTTTGGAACTTTGAACAATCCTATAATTAACAGCAAACCAAGGCAGCCTCTCTATCGAACTCTTATCTCCTACATAATTTGGAGTTCCAGTGCAGCACTTGGCTTTTAATGAAAGTCACCTTCCTTGCACCCCCTGCTTCAGTGTCAAAGAAAAGCCGATATGAGTTACTCAGAGATGTAAGGACTTCACACATTGCCCTCTATCATGATGCTGCACTTGCTGAAGGACCGAGTAAATCACTAACCAAAGACTCAAAAGCTGCTTTCTTCTGTAGAGCAAACAGAACAAGTTGAAATTAGCAGTTTCTTCTTCATCAAGCAGCACAAGCCACAGATGGCCTGATATCAGGGGATTTAAAATGTAAACTCTTCTGGGCAGGGACCTTTTATCTGTGACGTGTTCAAGTGCATTGGCATCATAAATATACAATATTCATTTATCACTATCTTTATTAAGTCAAAACAAAATAGAAAATTCTTTCTAGTAGCACCTTAGAGACCAACTGAGTTTGTTCTTGGTATGAGCTTTCATGTGCATGCACACTTCTTCAGATACACTGAAACAGAAGTCACCAGATCCTTAAATATAGTGAGGGAGTGGGGAGGGGTATTACTCAGAAGGGTGGTGGGAATGGGTGATTGGCTGATAGGTGTGGAAAACCTGTTGGCGACTCTTAACGGCTGCAATTAGTCTTGCAGGGAAAGGCAAGGGGTGAGATGGCTAAAGATAGCTTTGTTATGTATAATGAGATAAGAATCCAATGTCTTATTAAGTCAATTCATTAAATTGCTAGCAACATTTCTTGCTGATGTAATAAAATCAATGAAATCATAGTAAAATAATGTATTGTGCTAATGCGCGCATAGCTTTAGAAAGAGAAGCAAAATATAGATCTCTGCTGAGAGATGCTCTCCTATAAATATGTGCTTGAAATTGTATAAATATTAATATATTAAATCAGAGATAGGGAACCTTGGGTCTGAGGGGAAAATGTAGCCCTCTAGACCTCTCTGTGTGGTCCTTGATACTATCTACAGGCCACACCACATCATGGATAAGAGGGCCACCCATGTTTCGCCCTGTCACTGAGAAGATGTCATCCCTTGCCTGACCAGCCTCCAGCGCCTGATCTATGTGGCATCACTCCTTAAATCTCCCTTTTGTGCAATTCAACCCTTTGTGCATTGAAATATTTCATGGAGGGATTAGCTTTTCTGATAAAAACGCTGTTCTGTTGCTCTTAGGCTGTTGGAAGAAGCATTTAGTCAAGTAGCTATTTTATTAGCTAATTTATTCCTCCTGCCCTCTTACAGGTCCTCACTGCTCTATACTGGTTAGGAATAGTTATGAAAGCTGAATAACAATGTCACCTCCCTCATCTCTAAAAGGCAGCAATAAATAATGAAATGTTTTTTTGAATTTGAACAAGGGTTCAGCAGGGAACTTAAATACAAATAAACAAATTCCTGCCATGTATTATGGAATGTTGAAATACTAACAGCTTGGAGCAGCGGAGTCTTTCAATAAATCACATTGTCACACTGACCTTTATTGATAGACTTGTTCCCATCTGAAAGCATTAGCCTTGCTGTTTCTAAAATATCTCTTTTGTCGTGGAATACCTGAAGAGTCATCAGGTAAGAAAATAATTATTTCTACCTGTAGGGTGTCCTGAATCAATGTTTTCGGTAGAAAGGGAGCAAAAATGGGGGAGGGGATTTTTAAAAAAACTTTTCCTTATACTAGAAAGGACTGATATTCTTGCAGTCCTATGCAAACTTTTGTTTGCATTTCTAGTTAGGGAGGCTGCAAATTTAACTCATGTAATTCTCCATTTAAGATGGTGAGCTATCAGGTAGGACAGGGGTAGATAACCTGTGGCCCTCCAAATATTGCTTGACTCCAGCTCTCATCAGCCCTAGCCACCAGAGCCAATGGTCAGTGATGATGGGAGCTGGAGTATGGCAGCATCTTGATGTTCAAGGGCTCCCCATTCCTGATGCATCCATTCCTGCTAAACAGCGCTACACAGTGTTAGAGTATCATCACATTTTATGTGGTCCCTACCTGGGAGCGATCAGCTGTGTATTCAATCCAGGAGCCAAAAGAATGAAACTGAACAAGATTTTTTCTTTTTAAGTGAATGTCTACACAATCTAAATGCTTTTTGGGGGGGGGGGCGGGGGAGGCAAATGATTGAGCATGCATCTTCAGTTTCTATCCAAAGAGCAAAAGTAGAGAATATTGAGTGTAGCTCAGCAATAAATAATATTTCAATGGAGTCATCTCAGCTCAGGTGCTGTCTGGAAGCTTCATCAGTTCTGTTGAACTAGTATTGATCTCTCAGAGGATCAATCACCATGGATTTTAGGAGAGCTGCCTAGGTTATTATATCAAGGCATACTTTTCATCCACAGCCCCAAAAGCAGAAAATAACCTCCACTCTGAAGTCCAGAAAAGAGCTGCTGTGCTTGGCAAGTGCACAGTGGCCTGGGCAGTACAATTCACTAGATCAAGAAGTCATGGCAGTTCCCATTTGAACAAATGGCTTCTTAGAACGCCTACATTTTGTGTGAAATTCCCTTCTTAAATTGTGCTGAGTGATGGCCTATTGTACAAGGTGTCACATCCAATTGCCATCTGTCATAACAGATGACAGGCACATCCAGTAACCAAGTCTCAGATTCAGCAAGACATACTGCACTTGGTCTATGTAGAAGGTGTGCATTTTCCAGCAGGCTTTTCAGCTGGACCTCACCAGAACTCAGTTCCGGCACCTCTCAGGTGGGTGCCATTGCCATTCTAAGAGAAAGAGGAAGGTGTTCGTGGTGAGTTCCAGCACCTCTTTTTCTAGAAAAAAAAAGCACCGATGAGAATAATGTGGTCTATCTTTATTAGTTTGAAGAAATATACAGAAGGTTTACAGGCTAAATGGTACACTGTATCTTGAATGCAGAAAGTCCCATGCTGAAACTGTGTACTGATTCAGGTGACTGTGTAGGGATGGACCCATCTGAAAGCTTATCGGTAGAGAATCTGCTTTGCAAGCAGAAAGTTCCAGGTTCAGATCTATTGAGAAATTCAACATCCTTATGGGGAAGGGCTTTGGCTCAGTTGAATAGCATCTACTTTGCATGTGGAAGGTCCCATGTTGAATTCCTAGCACCTCCAGTTATAAGTGGGAAAGGCTCCATGTGTCTAAAAGGCTGGGAAGCAACTGCTGCAAGGGCATGTGGCTTACGGAGAGTCCTGAGAACTAGACAAAAAGTATTGGAGGACACATTTGGCCCCTGGACCTGTCTCTACTGTTGTATCCAAGTATGGTCCAAGAGACCTTATGCACAAAGGGTTCAATTCTATGCATGATTAACTTGATGTGTGGCATTGCAGGGAGTTGGACTATAGGGGTCTCTTCCAACTCTATTGTGCTGTTGTTCTAGGATTCTATAGGGTAGAAGCCAAATTGAAGCCTGTGGGATTTACTCCTGAATGCATGCATAAGATCAGTTTGTATGCTTCATTTCTGGAATATAATTTCATTTTCTTTAAAGAAATGGTTTAAATTAGATGTGGATCTTGCTTGTGGAGGAGAGCTGGTTATTTTCTTGTATTAAAATTTGTTTGATATGTTAATCTGTTGTTTAATATAACATTTGATTTTTTAAAATATCTTTGATAACTCAGAAGCCCATGTAAAACTAGTTGGTTTGAGGTGACAAGCATGTCACATTGATAATTTGATGTTCCCATTCATTGGCAACACCTTTAACATTTGCTATTGATGGCTTTGATAATTCTGTTATGATTATTTAGTACAGAATGTAAAAACTATTTTGAAAGAATTTGAATTTCAAACACAAACTAATTGGAACTTTGCAGTATCACAGCTTGTAATGCATATTCATAATTGGTCAAATCAGATATTTAAAATTTGATACTTGGATAATTAAAGCTCATATTCCACACACACACACACACACACACACACCCAAGCATAGTATCAACTATACAAAATTCCACTATTTTAGAAAGTTCATCATGACTTCATTTGCTCTTATTCATCTTCAACAGAATGGCAACTTCTGGAGACAGACTAAAGCTGATGGGTGCAATTTATTTTGTTTTTGAGATTTTTGTTTCCATTCACGGTAATTCAAATACCGCTCCACTAAAAATGAAAACAGTAAAGCTGACTCCAAAGTGAATAGTTAGAGCCCTTGGGTAGCAGGAAGATGGACTACTTCAGTGATCATAGGCTAAATGGTAAAGAATCAGTTGTTGGAAGATTCAGGACAGACAAAATAAAGTACCTCTGCTGTGGTTAATCTACGGAATTCACTTCCACAATATGTAGTAAGTGATAGCTACTAGGATTGCTTCAAATGGAGTTTAGACAAATTGATGGAGGAAAAAGCTACCAGTGGCTATGAGCTACAATGGCTATATTCTACCTCCACTGTCAGAGGGGAAATGATGCTGAACGAAGAATGAGGGGAAAATTCTATTATATTCACATTTAACAATGAACCTACCTTATTTGCACATTATAAGGCAATATACGAAACCAAAACGCAGTCATCCTTCAAAATTCACACATCTCTGAATTTTGTAGAGCAATTCCGCAGCTAAGTAATGCATACAAAAGTGTGACACTAAAGTGTGCCTAAAATGCAGGCATTAGTGCAAATGACATGCAAGAACTCATTATAGTATGAAAAGATGCTTTAAAAATGTATATTAGGCAAAAATGCATACAAAAATGGGTTTATTAGTATGAATTTGCAATAAAATGCTGACATACTTTCACGAGCACTTTTTATCTTTTTTAAAAACTGCAAATTGCAGCAAAATTGTGGAGACCTGTATATATGATTGCAAAAATGAGAAACTGAGAGAACTAAAATTGACGGATCCAACCATCCCTTGTCTGAAAACCAGCTGCTGGGAATTCCGTGAGGAGAGTGCCATTATATTCAGGTCCTGCTTATGGGCTTCCAATAAGCATCTGGTGGACCACTTTGAAAGTACGATACTGGACTAGATGAGCCTTTGGCCTGACACAGGAGAGCTCTTCTTATGTTCTCATGTCTAGGCAGGTACAAAGCTGTGCATAATCATATCTGGCATGGGAAAGCTTGGGACACAGCCCATAGTGGAAGCCTAAGCAAAAAACAAAAAAAAAAACCAAAAAAAAACACCACAATGTTGTTGTAGCCTCTGTTTTGTCAATGAGGGGCCATCTGCTTGGCACCCTCCTCAAGAGATTTATGTGAGTTTGCACTTAGAAGCCTCCTAACATTTGTATGACCAGAATATCATGTACTGCACATTCATTGCTCCACTTAAATTTCACCTCTCCTACCCCTGGCATCCAGCCTCAGAAGACTGGCCATAAAGTCAGTGTGGCTTTCTGGCTCAAAAGGGTTCCCATTCCCCTACCCTGCCTTAGGAAGAGACCAGTCCCCTAGTATGTGAAAATTACAGTGGTGCCTCGCAAGACGAAATTAATTCGTTCCGCAAGACTCTTCGTCTTGCGGAAATTTCGTCTTGCGAGGCACCTTTTCCCATAGGAACGCATTAAAATTTAATTAATGCGTTCCTATGGGGGGAAAAGTCCGGGGGCCCCTCCCGACCGGCACTGGAGCCAAGCCAAGCCGCGTTTTAAGACTGCAGTGAGCGAACAGCAGCGCTGCTGTTCGCTCGCTTCAGTCTTAAAACGCAGCTCCGCGGCTCCGGGAGGGAGGGAGGGGGCCGTGGGATCATGCCCGACATCGGGCATGATGCCACGGCCCCCTCCCGACCGGCACCGGAGCTCCGCGGTGCTGTGTTTTAAGACTGCAGCGATCGCTGCAGTCTTAAAACGCAGCTCCGCGGCTCCGGGAGGGAGGGAGAGGGCCGTGGGATGATGCCCGACATCGGGCATGATGCCACGGCCCCCTCCCGACCGGCACCGGAGCTCCGCGGTGCTGTGTTTTAAGACTGCAGCGATCGCTGCAGTCTTAAAACGCAGCTCCGCGGCTCCGGGAGGGAGGGAGGGGGCCGTGGCATCATGCCCGACATCGGGCATGATGCCACGGCCCCCTCCCGACCAGCACCGGAGCTCCGCGGTGCTGTGTTTTAAGACTGCAGCGATCGCTGCAGTCTTAAAACGCAGCTCCGCGGCTCCGGGAGGGAGGGAGAGGGCCGTGGGATGATGCCCGACATCGGGCATGATGCCACGGCCCCCTCCCGACCGGCACCGGAGCTCCGCGGTGCTGTGTTTTAAGACTGCAGCGATCGCTGCAGTCTTAAAACGCAGCTCCGCGGCTCCGGGAGGGAGGGAGGGGGCCGTGGCATCATGCCCGACATCGGGCATGATGCCACGGCCCCCTCCCGACCAGCACCGGAGCTCCGCGCCGCCGAGTTTTAAGACTGCAACGATCGCTGCAGTCTTAAAACGCAGCTCCGCGGCTCCGGGAGGGAGGGAGAGGGCCGTGGGATGATGCCCGACATCGGGCATGATGCCACGCCCCCTCCCGACCGGCACCGGAGCTCCGCGGTGCTGTGTTTTAAGACTGCAGCGATCGCTGCAGTCTTAAAACGCAGCTCCGCGGCTCCGGGAGGGAGGGAGGGGGCCGTGGGATGATGCCCGACATCGGGCATGATGCCACGGCCCCCTCCCGACCGGCACCGGAGCTCCGCGGTGCTGTGTTTTAAGACTGCAACGATCGTTGCAGTCTTAAAACGCAGCGGCGGGGCTCCGGGAAGGAGGGAGAGGGCCGTGGGATGATGCCCGACATTGGGCACGATCCCACGGCCCCCTCCCGACCGGCACCGGAGCTCCGCGCCGCCGAGTTTTAAGACTGCAACGATCGTTGCAGTCTTAAAACGCAGCGGCGGGGCTCCGGGAAGGAGGGAGAGGGCCGTGGGATGATGCCCGACATTGGGCACGATCCCACGGCCCCCTCCCGACCGGCACCGGAGCTCCGCGCCGCCGAGTTTTAAGACTGCAACGATTGTTGCAGTCTTAAAACGCAGCGGCGGGGCTCCGGGAAGGAGGGAGAGGGCCGTGGGATGATGCCCGACATTGGGCACGATCCCACGGCCCCCTCCCGACCGGCAGCGGAGCTTACCTTTTCGCTGCGGTCGGGAGGGATGTTGTCCGCGTCTGCCATTTTGGATCGACTGCGCATGCACAGTCGATCCAAAATGGCGGACGCGGACATCACCCCTCCCGACCAGAGCGAAAAGGTAAGTCAGCTTACAGTGGTACCTCGCCAGACGAATTCGTCTTGCGAAAAACAGGCATAGACGAATTCGTCTTGCGAGTCAACTAAAAACTCGCAAAACCCTTTCGTTTTGCGAGTTTTTCGTCTAGCGAGGCATTCGTCTTGCGGGGTACCACTGTATGTCTTTTCAGCCATGGTAACTCTGTAAACAGAATTCTGAATCATTCCCATCTCTTAATATGAGTTTGATTACTTAGTTGTTTTATTGGTCTTGTTGGGTTAATGCTCATTTTATTTACTTTTTAATGATCAGAAGTTGATGCTTTGCTAAATAAAATGATTTTAAAGATGTCAGCTGTGTTTTGACTTAGAAAGCACAAGATTCAGTATGCAAGAAACCCCAAAACATCCTTGCAAAGGGTTTATAGCAATGAGCACGATGACTAGAGAATAGAGGGTGCATTCAAGCAAATGTGATAGGGGATTGTAAATCAGAGGGAATTATATGTTTGCTGGTACAGCTTAAATATGGATATTGTAGGGAGATCAATACTTCTAAGCATTTGGAGCTTAATCGTATTCCAAAGAATGGTGCCATGATTAAATTCCCTATCTCTGCAGTGTGACTTTGTATGCAGTCAGATCAATAGATACCTCATTTCATTTGTGTCCCCTGCACCTCCCAACAACTAAATATATGACACTGCTTCTTTTCATGGTCAAGTTCATTTTCCCACCCCTACCCTTCCTCATGTTACATTTGTTGATAAGAATATGCCATTAGCAAACACTGGATGGAGCTATTAAATTGCATTTAAACTCTAAATACACAGACACTGTATCTTAGTCTGAAGTGAGGAACACAGGTCTACAGTAACTCATTCTTCTGATGGGCACAAGGATGGAAAACAAACAAATCACCCACCTTGATATGCTGCCTAAGAACTAACATTAAAATAAATTTATAGAAAGATGGTCCCTTTCATTAATTTTTGGATTGATATGCACAGCATGCAACCCCCTTCACAGTTATATTACCTATCCTCGCTCTTTGGCCAGTTGTCAGGGGTGGTGGACATTGTAGTCCAACAGCTGGATCAACCAGAAGGCCAAAGGTTTCCTTTCCCTTATTGATACTATTATCACAGAAAGGTTAACTCATCTGTTGTATGCAATACTAAAAATCAGCCCCTAGTCAGAACTTGATAGGAGAGGACAGTATTTAGTCTCCTACTCCTAAGTACTTATTTCTTTTACTGAAAATCACTGCAGCTGCAGCTGGAAATGTGAACACAAAGAAGAACCTTCTTCCATTCTGAAGGCCTGCATACCTGGCTGCAATGTTTCATGTAGATTTAAGATGGAGCATCTGTCTTTTTCAGTCACATATTCATATTCAACTGATTTTTTTTCTTTTCACAGTGAACTCAAACTGCAAATCTCACAGCAGCAACAACCCCGATTTGGTTGACCAGTGTGAGAACAGGATGCTGGACTAGATGGTCCTTGGGCTCCTTCCAACTCTACACCATTGCGTGGACAGGCGAAGTCCCAGATTTCCTAAAGTAGCCAGCACATAAACAGATATTATAATATTGCATATTCATGAATACAAATATGATTCTTACAAAATTATGTTGCAGAAATATACTGCACAGAACTTGAGGCTTTTATGCATGTTATAGGTATAATGTGCAATGTGTATTTTTGAATAAAAAATGCGTATAATTAGTTGATGTGTTTTTTTTAACCGACAGTGCACAAGTGGCTTGATGGAAGAGACAGTTGGATATAGGCAGATGCCTTTGGATTGGAACAACCAAACTGCATGTATAAATCAATTTAAAACAGATACCACTTCCCCTTATGCTGTACATTTCCCAGTGAGAGGCAATCCCTTCTAATTTGAACCCAGCCTTGCTTCAGGACCTGGGCTTGAGTTTAGGTAGTGATCTCTGTCCTCTGTGGTTTTCTGAAACCAGTTTTCAGATGATTCTTTATGATATGGAATAATCTCTAGCCCCACCTTGAGACGTATCAGCTGCTTCCTGACAATCCAAGATCCAACCAAACATAACGTTAGTCCCCATAGATGTCAGCCCCATTGGTGCGAAAAACTAAAATTCAGAGACAAATAAATCTACCTAACTTTATATTGAATTGGATCCAAACTATTCAGGAGCTTGATGCTCTGTGCAGTTAAGCGCAATAAATGTTTACACTATTAAAACATATTTAAATGTATATACCTCTGAGAATGTTAATACAGAACGAATAGATGCATTTATGTTGGGTACTGCCTTACATTATGGCAGCAAGACATATTAAGGTCACCAAGAAAATCAAAGGCATAAAGAAGCATTTGTATGGGAAAATTTATCTACTACCATGTTTTCCCCTTTTTAAGACGTAGTCATAAAGTAAGCCATAGCAGGTTTTTTTCACAGTTGCGAAAAATAAGCCGTACCCCGAAAATAAGCCGTAGTGCCACCATCGTCCCCGTCGCCTCCTCAGCCACTCCTACCTCTTCCTGATGCGCAGGGAGACAGCGAGTGAGAGGCACGGGGGCGGTGGGAAGCCTCTCGCCCGAGTCCTGCAGCCTGGCGGGCAGGGAGACAGCGAGCGAGAGGCACTGGGGGGAAATGCCTCTCACCTGACTCCTGCAGCCTGGCAGGCACGGAGACAGAAAGCGAGAGGCACTACAAAATAAAAGCCTCTGGCCCGAGTCCTGCCCCAGCTGCTCCTTTTTAATCAATATTTATTACCAGTAATAAAAATAAGACATCCGCTGAAAATAAGTCACCCTGTGTTTTTTTGAGGGGGGGGAAATTTAAGACGGTGTCTTAAAATAGGGGAAACACGGTACATGAGAAAGGTAGCAGATCTGCCACACCGATGTAAATTGGCCCACATTCAGGGGGGCTAAGCCACATTTCTCTGTCTTGCTGTTCTGCATGCTGAGATTCTAGTAAAACTAGCCAAATTCAAACTCTCTTAGGCAGTACAATTAATTAGGTCATTCTCAGCAGTGTGATAAAAGGCATCACAAGGATAATACCATTAAGTCTTTGATGTTGCTGAAGACTCCCATTATGTCCAGGAATGAGTGAATCGGAAGCATTGGTTGGAGGCATGAATATCTGTCATTGCGAGCATCAACAAAGAGTTAGGAAACACATGGTAATATTGCCATGCCATGGGTATGCTCTTTCGCATGAAAATTCTCTGACGTTTAGGTAGGGAATTGGACTAATAAACTATGCTTAAGTGCAATCTTGAATTGACATCTCTGGGGGTAAAATGACTGCAGCTGCAAAAGAACTTTTTGGCCTAGAGACACAATGCCTCTTTATAAATAACAAGTAAGTCTTATTATTGTTATCCATTGCTCATAAATTAGAGTATAGATTTTGTGTTCTTTTGTATTAGAGAACAAGAAAGCTAATTCAGTGCACTTCAGGGGAAAATCCATACTAGAAGAAAAGCAATGGTTTAGCTGCTGACAACCGATTTAATAATTCTATGATAATTAGGCAAAACAACTGATGAGGTCTTGCAAGGTGTTATCAGCAACTCTTTATTTCACAGAAGAAATTGCCTCTGTATTATTATTTTTTTCTGAGCAAGAGGACTGCTCTCCTGTGCAAATCACTGAAGCAGAGCTGTCACTAAATCTCACCTAAAAGCAACGTTGGAGGTTAAATAGGAGGAGGTGAGTGAGGGAGATTCTGTCCATACTTGAAGGATATGATAGAATCAGAAAATTCAACAGGTCCAAAATGCAGAAGTTAGATTACTGTCAGGGGTTCCATTTAGAACACACAAGACCTCTATCCTAAAATCCTTGTTACAAACTGCTCCACTGGCCACCAGTTTGTTTCCAGGCAAAATTCAAAGTTTTGGTTATGTTATGACCTTGTTGTTGTTCAGTTGTTCAGTCGTGTCCGACTCTTCGTGACCCCATGGACCAGAGCATGCCAGGCACGCCTATCCTTCACTGCCTCCCGCAGTTTGGCCAAACTCATGTTAGTAGCTTTGAGAACACTGTCCAACCATCTCATCCTCTGTCGTCCCCTTCTCCTTGTGCCCTCCATCTTTCCCAACACCAGGGTCTTTTCCAGGGAGTCTTCTCTTCTCATGAGGTGGCCAAAGTACTGGAGCCTCAACTTCAGGATCTGTCCTTCTAGTGAGCACTCAGAAAACCATATACAGATTAGGCCCAGGCTACCTGAAAGACTGTATTCTCTCACATGAACCTGCCCAGGCTCTGAGATCTTCAAGAGACACCCTTCTCTCAGTCCCACCACCCTCACCCTTGGTGTGGACACAGAAGAAGGCCTTCTCAGTGGCTGCACTGGAATTCTCTTTCTGGATAAGCTAGACTGACTCGCTCTCTGTTGTCCATCTGCTGGCAGATGAAGACTGTTTTATTCTGACAGGCCTTTAGGAACATTTTTTTTTTTAAAGGAAAGGATGAATTTTTGTATTGTCTTAATTATATTACAGTTTTTTAATGATAATCTTTTACATGTTTTTAGCTTTTTGTATTGCATCTGTCATGTTTTAATCTGTGGAAGCCACCCGAAGTCCCAGTCAAGGAAAAAGACTTGATATAAACAACAACAAACCAACAAACAGGGTGCTGGATCTCCAGGACATCATTAAATGGTGTATTGTCAGCAAAGGAGCTCCCAGAATTAGAAAACAACAACAACAACAGGATTGTTAAAAAGGAGAACGTTTGGGGCTTTCCCTCAGTTTCTGGACTCTACTTTTGAGGCAGTGTGTCTCTGAATGCCAGGCAGTGGAAATCACAAATGAGGAGTGTGATGCTGTACTTAGGTCCTCATTGTGGGCTTCATATAGGCATCTGGTTGGCTACTCTGAGTAAAGGATGCAAGACAGGATGGGCCATTGATCAATCAGGCTCTTCTTACATTCTTATGAGTTGTCATTTCATGGGTCAGTGGAACAAAGATTAGAGGTCCACTAGTGATGGTTCATAGGGCATCTGGTGTGATTTGGGTTCTGTTGAAATAGGGTGCTCTCTCACAAAGATGGTACTCATGGAGTACACAGAGGAATAGGGTCCGAATTCTAGCACCTGCAGCTAATGATAGGTCAGCTAAAACTAGTGCAAATGCCGCAACATGGTACAGAGGAGTTCCCCGTTTCTCATTTATTGGTTGTTTTCTTTACTTTCATTTTAAGTGAGAGCTGGAGAAGAAGAAGCCAGAGACAGGTGAAGTGGTCATTTTTTTAAAGGGTGGGCATTTTGCCTAATATATCCCTTCCATAGTAGTACTTCTGCTCATTGACCCAATTGTTAACTTGTGGGAAAGCTTTCCCAAGCTGTTGTATATGCAGATTGTGGAATGCATGTTTCGGAAAGGTGTTTAGCAAAGCAAATTGCAACACTCAATAGCTCTATCAATTTCATCAAGCAACATTTTTATATCCTCCTTTGAAGCAGTTTGAAGATGAATAATAAAACTGCTGGCAATCAGCTTTAAGTAGCATAAAGCTTGCCTTAAAAGGTGATTAGTCTCAGCAGCAGGGTGTCTCAAAGAAATTAGCCACAGCAATTCTAAAACCTGGTGGCAGTTAAATAGATGTTCTGAACAGAAGAATCACAACAATTTCCCCTTTAATGCTTTCTTTTTCTGCCTAGTCCATTCCTTAATCCCAGTCAAGAACACATATGATTTGCCTTCTCAATTTGGTTGCTAACTCCCAACTAGCACCCATGTTCCTGACTGGGTTTATGGAAGTGACAGAGCAATCCCATGCTTGCCTACTCAGAAATAAGCTGAATTGGGCTGAGTTGGATTTGCAGGCTTAGTTTAAGAGAGTTGAAAATACCACTAGGGATATAGGAAACTGGTGTATACTGAGTGAGATAGTATCAGTTTCCAAAGATCTGTTGTTGATATCTATTAACAATTACCTTCTTTTGACTTGCAACATTTTATGTGGATTAGTTGCTGCATTTAAGTCTCTCTACCCTAGAACAGATCTATGCAATTTATTGCCCACAAGCTGCATTGCTTTGGACAACCCCACAACCTCTTCTAAGCCTCAATTTGGGTCAAGTGCCACTCAACATGGAAGGAAAAGTGAACTGTCAGTGAAAATGGAGATCATTCTCCTCCTGTCTTAGAACCAACCACCTTTCCAACCTTCCTTCCTTCCTTGAAAGAAAAAGAAAATGTGGGTGTAAAGCTTAACAGAAGGGAAGTATGTGAATGGCAAGCTGCTAATGGAAGGGATTTGTGGGAATGAGGAATGTGTGAACATGGGAATGTGGGTGGCTGTGAAAGAGAGAGGAGAGGCAAGGAAGACAGAGGGAAGTGAAAGAAGGTGGCATGACAGAATGAGAACAGGGAGAGGTGTCCCTTTTTAGCCTGTTTCTCTTCTTCCCAGATATGATGGATGAACTGGTGTGTGTGAGGGGGGGGGGGTAGATGAATCTATCCACAAATTGGGTTTTCTCATTTTCATAATTTTAATTTCAATTCTCCACATTTCCACATTGATTTGCATAAAAAGTAATTATGTAAATTCATCAGCATTTTGGTATGGATTTTCCTTAGTCACATCTGTATGCAATTTTGCCTAATACACACATTTTTGCAAAGCAATGCATGTTGAATGTATGCTATTGTCACAAACTGGCATGACAACAGAGAGGAGGAAGATGATCCTGGCGAGGGGTGCAGCTGTGACTGGGACTCACCGGGACAAGCTGGGGATGGGAAAGGAGAGGTTGGGATTGTGGAAAGTAATCACGGGATGGCAAGGGGATGGGGCTCAGTGTGCAGCGGCCAGAAGAGCAGGACCCATCATCAGAGCCAGAGAGGCCCCCATCTCCACGAACAAGGTGGGGTTTGAGGCACATGGAGCAGCTAGGGTACACTTTGGGAGGTTGAAGGAGGCAAGGACACAGTCTAGTTCATTAGCTGGCCAGGTGGGGCTCATTAGCTCTGGGAATAGGTGAGTGATTCTTCAGTTGGATTAGGCTCAGGACAGGTGAGGATCACATGCCTCATCAAGCCCAGGTGCTAAGAGGGCCTTCTGGTAGTTCCCTCACTGCGAGAAGCAAAGCTACAGGGAACCAGGCAGAGGGTCTTCTCGGTAGTGGCGCCCGCCCTGTGGAACGCCCTCCCATCAGGGGTCAGAGAGATAAACAACTACCTGTCATTTAGAAAATACCTGAAGGCAGCCCTGTTTAGGGAAGTTTTTAATCTGTGACTTTGTATTGTATTTTGATATTTGTTGGAAGCCGCCCAGAGTGGCCGGGGAGACCCAGCCAGATGAGCAGGGTATATATTATTATTATTATTATTATTAAAATCAAGACAAGAGAGTAAAGGAGAGCAGCAGAACTTTGGTGCTGTGTCTACTCAACTGCCCTAGGTGATGGACTTTGGCTTGGATTCTCCAGATCCTCTGGGCTGTTGGACTTGGCTTATGTGGTTTGTCTCCAGACATTGTTTCCTGACCGTTGAACTTTGATCTTGACCTACTGTATACACCAGCGGGACTTGCCGCCAGGTAGGCTGGGGGTTCAGGACAGTTATTTTCACTACTATATGCATTTCTATGAACAATTTACCCTGGAATGCACATCTTTGTATACTTGGCTGAAGAACTACATCTCAAAATTTGGAGAAATGTGAATTGTGGAGGATGGTTGTTTTGGTTCATGTAAAAGGTAAAGGTAAAGGACCCCTGACAGTTAAGTCCAGCCGCAGACGACTCTGGGATTGTTGTGCTCATCTCGCTTTACAGGCCGAGGGAGCCGGCGTTTGTCTGCAGAGTTTTTCGGAGTCATGTGGCCAGCATGACTGAGATGCTTCTGGCACAACAGAACACCGAAACCAGAGCAGCACACGGAAATGCCGTTTACCTTCTCGCTGGACTGGTACCTATTTATCTACTTGCACTTTTGGGTGTGCTTTTGAACTGGTAGGTTGGCAGGAGCTGGGATAGAGCAATGGGAGCTCACCCTGACGTGGATATTCGAACCACTGGCCTTCTGATCGGCAAGCCCAAGAGGCTCAGTGGTTTAGACCACAGCACCACCCGCACCCCATCCTTTGGTTCATGTAGAAAGTGTTAATTGGGTAGCACCTTTAAATACAAACTGAATCAAATTCTTCTCCCCATCTGTGTGAAAGGGGAGGGGGGCACAGCAGAAATGTGAATGAATAATAATGAAGAGGCAGGGGAAGAGAGAGGGATCTTCCTATCCCCCTTTTTCAGTCTCTGGTGGTCACTAATATGTAGCCCATGACAGGGTTGGGGAACCTTTGAAGCTTTACAGGCCAGAAGCTTGTATCTAAAAGCCCTTTAAGGCAAATTTAACAGATGTCTGCATTTATTGAATCATCCTGGAAATGCACTCCAGAGTGGAAGCCATGCCTTTACCTGCCTTCTACCTGACATCATTTTTGGCAGTCCAAGTGAATGTGGTTTAGGAAAAATTGCCTCAAGGGCTCAAATTGGGATTCTTGCCAGACCTGATTAGGTCCACAGGCAGGGTATTCTCAATTCCTGCCCACACTCATATGTTTGCTTACCCCTGTTCTAAAAAAAAAAAAAAATGTCTTGCAGTTACATCCTCCAGAAGCCCAGGAAAAAAATAATAATTAAAAAGGCACCTGAACTACTTCACTTATCTCCATTCAGCATATGAACTGGAACTGAGACACAAGCTGGTGATGGCTTCCATCTGAATTTCCGTGACCACAAGCCACTCCAGACTGAACAGCTCTTTTCTGCAAAATTGCAAGTCAAATTTCAATTAGTACTTTGCTGTAGCGCTCCAGCCTTTCAAAACTCAGGGTGAACTCTATTAATAATAATTTGCAAAATAATGATCCACACTATTTGAAATCAAGTGTAACAAAATGCAGTAATTTGGGTTTGAAGTCATTAATAAATCTAGCCTTTGTAGCTGCTGCCGTCATGGATGGGCTGGCAACCATTTGGACCCTTCAGTTGCTAAGGATAATCATACTCCTTTGGGGAAAAATTTACACAGATTTTTTTTGCAATAACAGACCTTTCTGACTATGCCCAGAGGCAATTAAAGTATTTTAGGATTGTCATAGGAGAGTTCTTTTTAGGGTCTTCTCCCCACCCCCGTTTCTTCTCTGTATTATAATGTATTTTGTATCTGAACATGCAAATTCAATACCAGAATCAGATAGAGCTCAAAGTGCCTTCTACGATTGCACCCTGGCTGTTACCTTAATGAATCACTTTTCACATTTTTTGAGGGTGCAAAATGTAGAGAATTTGTCAAAGGGCTTACCTTACAGATGAAGTAGGAAAGGGTTGATTTCTTCTCTAGTTCTTTGACCCACCCACACCTTTGTCACCAACTTGGGTAGTGGGAGCCTTATCTGGCACCTTCTTTTTCCAATAGATGCCCAGTGGAAACATAGGGCTGGATTCAACTAAATCCTACTCACTGAAGTAGACCCACTGAAATTAATGAACCTAGGTTAATCATGTCCATTAACTCTCCTCTGAGTAGACGAGCATAGAATATAACCCATACTATTCCCAGACTGATCAATCCCTGTTTCCGACAACCTGTAGCTCTGTGGGCAATGGGGTCTCCTACGAACTCTCAGCACCCTTGGATTACAGTTCTTGCGATTCTTTGGGAGAAAATATCACTGTTTTATATTGTTTTAAGTATATAATGCTGTGAATGTATGGATTAATTTTCAAACAAAGGCCATTTCATGCTACGGGAAAGCAAACAAGTTTGCCACTAGTTGTAAACTCAGGGCACATTTAACTTTTCCCCAGCTCTTTCCAGGCACAGGTCTGCCCTTAAGAGCTCAGTGTACAAGAGGGTTTTTGTTGTTGTTGTTGTTGTTGTTGTTGTTGTTGTTGTTGTTGTTGTTGTTGTTTTTTGCCCTGGAGCTTTCACTGTGAAAATCTGCTCTTCAGCACTCAATCAGAGCAAATGTCAAATCAGGTTTTAAGTGGGTTGCTGTTTCCTCTGACTGAGCTTTAAAGAACAGATTTTCACAGGAAAAGCACCAGAGCAGGAAGGGAAAACAAAGGTGAGGGTGCACAGGCTATGTCTGGAAAGAGTGAAGTGTAGGTAAGCCCTCAGCTGGCGATAGCCACCAAAGTTCATGATAACTTGCTTGGTTTATAATTTGAACCTCAGTGATTAATAATGCTTGCCTTATAAATGTTATTTGTCTGGGGAGAGAGAGAGAGAGAGAGAGAGAGAGTAGAGCAGAAGGGAAGGGAGTGTGCCAGGTGATGGTGTTTGGAAGAATCAGAGCAAGTTGCACTTTTGATTATGTTTTGGATCTGATTTGGGTTTGTAAGTGGCTTAGAATAAACTGAACTATTTCTGACTTAAAACAACAACAACAACAACAGGGAAATAGATTTGCCACATCTAGTTACCTACCAAACATCAGGGGAAGTAGTCGCCAATTACTAGATGCAATAGGGAGTTACAACCCATCACAGCTCCCCCACAATTTACTGGTGTGTTGAACATAAGAAGCTGCCTCATACTGAATCAGGCTATTGGTCTATCTAGCTCAGGGGTCAGCAAACATTTTCAGCTGTGGGCCGGTCCACTGTCCCTCAGACCTTGGGGGGGGGGACTATATTTTGAAAAAAATACCCCAGAGGACAGGATCACACTTCAAAATGACCTTAACAGATTAGAGAAGTGGGTCAAAGCAAACAAGATGAATTTTAACAGGGAGAAATGTAAAGTACTACACTTGGGCAAAAAAAATTGAAAGGCACAAATACAGGATGAGTGACACCTGGCTTGAGAGCAGTACATGTGAAAAGGATCTAGGAGTCTTGGTACACCATAAACTTGACATGAGTCAACAGTGTGATGCAGCAGCTAAAAAAGCCAATGCAATTCTGGGCTGCATCAATAGGAGTATAGGATCTAGATCAAGGGAAGTAATAGTACCACTGTATTCCGCTCTGGTCAGACCTCACCTGGAATACTGTGTCCAGTTCTGGGCACCACAGTTCAAGAAGGATACTGACAAGCTGGAACGTGTCCAGAGGAGAGCAAAATGGTCAAAGGCCTGGAAATGATGCCTTATGAGGAATGACTTAGGGAGCTGGGTATGTTTAGCCTGAAGAAGAGAAGGTTAAGGGGTGATATGATAGCCATGTTCAAATACCATATTTTTCGCTCCATAAGACACACTTTTTCCTCCTAAAAAGTAAGGGGAAATATCTGTACGTCATATGGAGCGAATGGTGGTCCCTGGAGCTGAATTGCCCAGGGGCCAAAAGAAGATCATGCTTTTTATTTTACAAAAAGAAAAGGGAGTGTTGGAAGGACCCCGCTCAGCAGCTGATCAGCAAGAGATCAGGAGAGAGATAAGAGTCCTGGCTCCCTTTTAGCCCCGCCCTCCATTGTTGAATGTGCTGCAGAGGGAGGTTGTTTGTTTCCCCAGCGACATGTGATTGGCTGATTAGATTATCTGTCTGGAAACTGTAGAAAAGGCTCCCTTTCCTTTAGAAGCTGCAGAAGTTGAACCCCATAAAAATGGGGCTTTTCCTCTTTGCTTTTCCCCCTTTGCAAAAGGAGCTTTGCTTTTCCCCCTTTGCAAAAAAGTTGCAAAAATTTTAGCTGATCCTAAAAAAACAGGGTTTTTCCCTTTGCAAAAAAGCTGCAAAACTTTTAGCTGATCCTCCAAAAACCAGGGCTTTTCTCTTTGCAAAAAAGCTGCAAAACTTTTAGCTGATCCTCAAAAAACAGGGCTTTTAAAAGAGGAAAACCAGAAAAATATTTTTTCCCTTGTTTCCTCCTCTAAAAACGAGGTGCGCCCTATGGTCCGGTGCACCCTATGGAGCGAAAAATACAGTATATAAAAGGAGGTCATATAGAGGAGGGAGAAAGGTTGTTTTCTGCTGCTCCAGAGAAGCGGACACAGAGCAATGGATTCAAACCACAAGAAAGAAGATTCCACCTAAACATTAGGAAGAACTTCCTGACAGTAAGAGCTGTTCGACAGTGGAATTTGCTGCCAAGGAGTGTGGTGGAGTCTCCTTCTTTGGAGGACTTTAAGCAGAGGCTTGACAGCCATCTGTCAGGAATGCTTTCATGGTGTTTCCTGCTTGGCAGGGGGTTGGACTGGATGACCCTTGTGGTCTCTTCCAACTCTGTGATTCTATGCCCCTCAAATAACCCAGAGATGCATTTTAAATAAAAGCACACATTCTACTCATGTAAAAACACCATGCAGGCCCCACAAATAACCCAGAGATGCATTTTAAATAAAATGACACATTCTACTCATGTAAAAACACGCTGATTCCTGGACCCTCCATGGGCCACATTTAGTTTGGGGATCCCTGATCTAGCTCAATATTTCCCATACTGACTGGCACGGGACTCATTGCAATTTCAGGCTGAAGTTTTCCCCAGCCCTGCCTGGAGCCTTCCGCATGTAAACAGAAGCTGCACTATGGATACATGGTCCTTCTTCAATAAGTTTGCAAACACATGTCAGATAGGTTATATAGGTGAAACTCGGAATATTAGAATATCGTGGAAAGGTTGATTTCTTTCAGTAATCAACTTAAAAGGTGAAACTAATATGAGATAGACTCATGACATGCAAAGCGAGATATATCAAGCCTTTATTTGTTATAATTGTGATGATTATGGCGTACAGCCGATGAGAACCCCAAATTAACAACCTCAACTTTGGGGTTTTCATCAGCTGTACGCCATAATCATCAAAATTATAACAAATAAAGGCTTGACATATCTCACTTTGCATGTCACGAGTCTATCTCATATATTAAACTCCAGTAGCTAATGAAAACAATTGCTTACAAAATGGACTTTTCCACAATATTCTAACTTTTCTAGTTTCACCTGTATGTATCAAACATTTGAGGGGAGGTGGGAAGAAACTGCAATCTTATCTTACCCTTTTTATCAGTATGCCTAAAAAGGTAATGTGTCAATTAATCCTTTGTGATCATCATCATCATTTACCTCTCTGTCACCGGTGGGTTACAACAAATTAAAAATTAGTATTAAAAACAGTTAAAACAAATTGCAGTCACATGAATGTGCAAGGGGAAGGTTTCCTGAAAACGCACACCTCAAGTGTCGAAGGCAAGAGTAAGCAGGTGTGCATTCAGCATCATCTAATTCAAAACCTACATAGTATTTCCAGTGCAATCATGCATATTTCCATCTTGCTATGCTTATGGAAAAGCCATTATCACTTTTTTTAATCCCAGGCAGTAAAGCACATCATTATTTTACATACACATAATCCTATCAAAGGAAGCCAGCTAGCAGCCAACTGAGCAATAACTCTGCCTGACTTCAGGGTCACTGAGTAGTGTAAGGATTTCTAGATGCACAATGAGAGAGATAAGAGAGGGAGATTCTTACCTTGCTAACATTTCTTTCTGATCATATCTCTGTGAAAACTAAGGACTTCTTATTGTGAGACCAACAGAGGAGAAAATCCTAATGAAGTTTGCAGGAGGTTCTGTCTAATGCATAGACAGCAAAAGTGAACATGTGCTGGTGAGAATGCAAAGAGAGATAAAGTGAAGAACTTTGCAGCAACATCTTATTTCTTTTAGCATTATGTATTTCAAAAGCTTCAGCTTCAACTCAACTGCAACTAGTTAGCAGGCTTTTAAAAAATAAAAATCAATAAAAACTATGTGTCTGCTATGCTGTTAAGAGGTCCAGAAAATATTTTTTATGCTTCAAATGTTATCAAGCTTTCCCTTCCTTCTTCCTCAGACTCCTGTTATTTAACCCTGGCTCTTATAATTATCATTGCACTATATGAATCTTAACATAGCTGTCAACTTTTCCCTTTTCTTGCGAGGAATCCTATTCGGAATAAGGGAATATCCCTTAAAAAAAGGAAAAAGTTGACAGCTATGAATCTTAAGAGGATTTGAGTTTCTAGAATTCCTGCGTCAACTCTTATGTGCTCACAAGGGCTGCCCCATTGATTGCAACAAATGAAGCAGCCTGCACTGACATCTGATTAACATCCATTTAACACTTTCCTCCGTTTAAATGAACAGAAAAGCATAGAAATCTGTTTTTACATATGAACCCCCCCTATTGCTAAAATTACTATCATGCATGGACTCATGTAATTGTTTTTCGTGCTGATGGTTTTTATTGTGAAACCATTTAGATATTTTATGGGAAGTGATAAATAAATAGAAGAAAATGAAGAAAATAAAATACATGTACACAGCTCTAGAATACAATCAATCTTTTGAATGGGTGGTAGAATTCCTTAAAATGCAGCATTGAAGTCTAGAAGTCTAGGTTGGAGTTTTTTTCCTGCTGATTTACCTGGTTGCAATATTTTGCACATTAACCTAGGTTTTTTCTGAGTAGACATCCCTAGAATTGCACAAATTAATAATGCTAGCTTTGCTTTCCAGACCATGTGCACACTGACACATGCATGCACCACTTTTTAATAATTCCTCTAGAGATCTGAATTGCTCAAGTTTGTGTTCTCCCATTTTCCCTTATCAAAAATGCCCTATGCCTATTTATTTTTTTAATTTCAAGTTACTTCTCAAATAAAAATGTCTTGTCCAAAGGTAATGAATGGTTTGTATACCACAGAAGAATGCTGATCTCATCAAATGGCATTATGCTTTAAACTGTAACACTGAAGAATAGCTCATCAAGGAACCAACTGTGAAAGGAAATTACATATTCTGATGGATCTGGAGCTACAAATTGGGTACATAAAATTAAAGGCATTTTAAAGGATAGAGGTAGGTAAATAAAAGTTCTTATACACTGTGGTTGCATTCCGACAGTACTTGATTCTGTTTTGCATTGGGAGACCAGAAATAATGAGATAAGACACAAAAATTGAGTAAATATATAACATATGACCACAGTGAACTTATGCAACTGCATAGGGGGCAGGAAATTAAACCATTTGTGCTTCAAGACCCCCAACCACCCCCCAAAAAATGAAGACACAGTGACACAGGATTTTAGTTTAAGTGATTGGGCAAAATTGAGGCCACAACTTTATTGAATACAGAATGTGAGTGGGATTGGCTTAGGCATTGGAATCATCCAAACTATATCAGACTCCCACCTGCATCCTGGGGATTCTGATAAAAGGGTAAAACACCATCAGAGGGAGCCCTGCCAATGCAAACTCTACTGCAGGGTTTCAGACAAGACCCAGGCCAACCCCAGATTCCTTTAACGGAATACCCTTAAGCTTGGAGGGGCCTCCCCTCCCCTCCCCACACATTGCTGATGCAATGCCTAACCGCCAAACCTTACAAAGTTGTGACGATTGCTACGTGGTAGGTGAAAACCTAATGGCTCTGCCAATCTGCCAGATGGAAAAAATCCTAACGGGCCCCCATTGCAAAACAGGTGACCAACAACGTCCATAGCAAGGTCAACACACCAGATAAAGGGGTGGGGTGGGGAGGGGGTGATCTGCTGAGCAAAGGCAAAGAGGTCCAGCAAACATTGCACAGGGATTAAATGTTTCTCAGCCACCCCCCCAAGCCAAGCCATTGACTTTAGGAACCAAGTGACCGCAAAACGTCCAACCAGAGTAGAGCAGGGCATAGCCCTGCCCACACCAGGAGGTGGGAGATGCCTGCGGGCCAGAGCACAATGCGTACCCTCCTTGAAGAGGATCCGATATGCAGGATATGACCCGAAACTTTATCACGTTCTTAAGAATCCACTACCCCCCATATTTGTTATGAGTTCATGTACTTTAACTTTTTTTCCATTCATTTCTATTTCTCCCCATTTGGTTTCATTGGGACACCCAGCCAATATCATACTGCCAGAAACTCCAGAGTTGGCTTTCCAAATGACATAGTTTTTAGAAGTCATTCTGCTACCTACCAAGGGAAAGATTTGCCAAATGTCCAGATAGCTTGTGGAACGAGTTCTCATTTTACAAGCTATCTAAAAAGGCACACATCCTATAAGCTTCCCTTTGATTTAAATGGGAGACTCAATTGCAGTTATTGTGCTTGTAATTTCTTTGTGTTCATTCAAATGATTTTTTTTTTGAAACCAAGCATTCTTCTCTTCTTCCAAAGGATCAATTCTGCAACATACACACAAACACACAGAACAAAGGTACTCCATTCTAAAGACCCTATTTTGTATATGTCAAGTTCACTGCTCTCATCCCTATGACCTCTCTGTGAACTGAGTTGGCAGTTCCAGTTTACGTCTCCAATGCAAAGTGTTTAGAAATGAATGAGAAAGGATTGGGATTTTCATTGGCTTCTCATTCATTTTAATTCCCATTCATTTTCAATATAAAAAATGAATGGAACCAACAGTACTCATTCATTCACCCCCCCCCTCAGGTTGCATTTCAAATGAATGTACACCCTTAATGTGAACTCACTCTCCTCACATTTTGACGAAGATAAATTGTGCGAGTGGGGTTTCTGTAGGGTCAGACTGTCAGTGGGAAATCCTTGGCCCATGCATTATTCGGAGCTATGCTGCATTGCATACTTTGTAATCATTAACCAAGGATCAGTGGATTGAACATTAACATTGGTGCATTTATTCAAATTTCAACCAAGGGCCATCACAAAACATTAGGATTAAAATGCAAAAGATAGCAAAACAATTGTGGAATCCAGTCAGTAACACACAAAGGTTTTGTTTTTGTTTTTAATTTCTGCTGTCTTAAGTCTGAAATGTTCAACCACATAACCTAAAATGGCATTACTAGATCTTTTACAATGCAACTAATTTTCAAAATTGGATTGTTCAAGTCATCCAAATATTTCAAATGGGAAAAGTTGTCTGTTTCATCAAGGATCCTATTTAGATATGAGGGGAGCTGTAGAGACACGAAGATAAAAGAAGTTATTGTATGTGAAAGTGCTATATACAATAGCATTAACTTAAACTAAAAAGCAGGGTGAAAGAAAAAGTGGATTACAGTGAATGAGATAATAGGATTTCAGCTGTATCATAATTTTAAGTTATATTTCCACTCATTGTTCCTTAGATAAAACAGAAATGCTGCACTCAGGATTTGGGAAGGGTCAGCCAAATCTTTGTAACAGGTGAACCATGTTTTCTGGAATGTGTAAATGGTCTGCTCTCCCTGTGTGAGCCTGCTGTTGTCAGTCATTTTCAGACTGAGTGCTTTATAGCTTACTTAGCCTAACGTGACTTTCCTGCCTATTAAAATGTCACATGGATAAAAGAGTGCACTGACAGCTCTGACAAGATTATCATTGCTGAGTAAAATCACATCCCTGGTACTTGTATGTTCTGGAAATCTATTTTGCTCTGTTTTTCAGCCTTGAGTGAATGGAAATTATTCATCCAGACACCACACACACACACACACACACACACACACACACACACACACATATGTGTGTGTGTGTGTAATCTGAAAGGGTAATTGGTTGGCTTGTTTTCAGTAGAAGCTGGGTTATTAGGGCAAGTGGCACACTGCCCAAACAGCCTCTTTCTACCCTCAGCTAGCCCCCTCCTGGCTTCCTGGCTTCTTAATTGCAACAATTAACAGGGGTAGCACCGTCTATGAGTTTTCCCCTTGGAAAACACAGCCAGGGGGAGCATGGAGACACAACTAGAATTCATTGCCTCTGGCTCCACCTAGTGTTGGCCTCCTTGCTTTCTGCCCCGGCAACGTCAATTGGGCACCAACCTCTGGGGCTTATTTTTATTAACCAAAAAACCCGCCACATGTTGCTTTACATTTCGCAATGTTAGGATAGCATTACCAATCTGGAATAAAGAAATAAAACAGTGTCCAAAATTATCTTTTATTTGTGGTGGCAAGTGATAGATGCTGTAGGTAAAGTTACAAGGATATTACTCCCTTTTACACCTATAAAAAGACTGAAAAAGCTTTTGGAGTTCCAAGAGACATCAGCTGCAACTAATACTGGCGTTATTAGTGTGATTCTATTTCCAGGGGCCCCTTTGGATTTAAAATGCTTGCACGATTTCCGTTCCTGCAAAATCCTGATATATAGATTCTGAAATATCACCCCCTCAGAAACAAAACCTGCCGGTAGCTAATAAATCTTAACAATGTGCTTAGGATCAGCTGCAATAATCACTGAGGAGCATCTGAGCAATCTGGGAGTGTACAGAATGTTTTATCCATATCTAACAAGTATCCTCTTGACTTGGGCTTAGCAATATTTGGGGCAGCATCTAGAAGATTATAATTTTATATTCATTTACTCAAAGGAAGCCTTGAGATCACACTTTTGGTGGTAGCCGTAAGACTCTGGTGGCAATGTTCTAGTGCAGAAACAAGGAACAGGAATTTTGCAAGTGCTTCATTTAGAACTGATGTGTCTTGTGCCTGGAAAATAAATGAACTCATGCAAACAAACCATTTAATATCCCTCCACATTCTGGAAAGAAGGCATAGAAATGAATAAATTGGGTGGGGGTAACCTTTCTCCATAGGACTGGAAGTCTGGGGTGCAGATCTTGTTAACAGTTCTGTGTGACACCTTTAAGACTAGCTAATTCAGGCCCCAGTACCTAGCTGGGAGCTGTCCCCATGGAATTGAGTGGTGCTTTTTTTGAACAATGTATAGTTATTGTGACATTAAGCCACACTAGAAATTATGTCAGCAGGGAACCCTCCTAAACCAAGGTTAGATATTTTCCAGTTTAGTTAGTAAATACATACTTATACACCTGCATTGCTTTAGCATCCACACATTTGCAAGGAAGGAGGGTGGGAAGAAAGCCAGAACAACTCAACCCCACTCATGTGACCTCATTGGTTCCTGCCCATGTGACCTTATTGGCCCCACCTCCTTGGCCACAGGCTGCTCCATCAGGCCCAGGGTTAACAATCAGCTAACAATACGTACATCCAGGGGCGTAGCAAGGTAAATTGGTACCCAGGGGCAAAACAATTTTTTGGCACCCCCCCAGAGGCATGGGAAGGTCAGGTGGTACCCGGTGCAGAACATTTCTTGTCAACTCCCCCATTGATTCCCCCCCCTGCAAAAATGGTTTTACGTTATTTCATATTTCCTTACAAAGGAATAATAACAAGTAATAATAATAAAAAACTTCTATTTATATCCCACCCTCCCCGGCTGAAGTCGGGCTCAGGGTGGCTAACATCAAATACATAACATTGGTATAAAATCAAACAATAATTAAATTACCTCCTAAAAACATCTCAAAATCAAATTAAAGTCTAATTAGATGGTTTTCCACAGGGTGGGAACAGTAAGTGCTCCACTGAACTAAAATTTCAGCCTTCACAACAGAGGGAAAGAGCCAAGTAAACAGCTATTTTGGTGGAGGAAGGTCAAGATATTAACCAATATGCATGAAATTTCATATATAGCTATATAATCCCTAGTATAGTAATATAAGACCTTCGGAGCAGGCATTTTCAATTTTTTTTTAAATTGTTCCTTGATAATTTGTCACCCCCTCCATTATTGAACCTGGGGCGGCCTGCCCCCCACCCCCTTGCTATGCCCTGCGTACCTCCCAACTGCTCCTCTCCCCATGGATTGATTTCTACACAGATTTAACATGAGCAGATCTATAGAGAAAAAGTAGGCCCTAAGGCTTTATGACCCAGGCATTCAAGATGAGAATATATTGCCCATTTCCATTTGCTGTTTACATACCGACACAGTGTGGAAGTCAGAGAGGGAGAGTGACCCTTTGGTGTGTGGTGAAATGACTAATGCTTCTTTCCTTGTTTGCTTTCCCTTTGAAATAGGCATTAGCCTGCCATTTACACCCATTTCCAATATAAATAATCAAAGCAAAAAACACAGATTAGTCTGCCTCCATTGCACAAAGGGCCCGAGAGAATAATCAATTAAGGTTACATGTTCCAAACACCTGCTCATTTGCAAACTGTCTTGCCACTTTCTAGTCATGTATAAGACTTGCAAGAGGAATTCAGTTCATTTCTGCTCTGTAGATTCTTGTGGGAAATCCTCTGACCAGCCTAACACAGGTTTATGTAGGTGTAGTCTTAACGCCTATGTAAACCTGTGTAATTTTCTTAGCTTGCATTTGATATAGAATGATATTACAAGACTACAGAAAATGGTTTTTGTGGAAAATGGTTAAAATATTGCATACGTTAATAACAATATTATTTATTTAATTGAAATGTTTATATACCACCCTTCACTATCAACTTCCAGGGATGTTTCAAATTCTAGGGAGGGGTGGGGCTGGTATGTGAATGGAAGAAGATTCACTTGGACTAATGACTGAAGACTGTCTTTTTCTTTTCTCCCCCACATCCCCAGGTACTGTATTGTTGTGAGGGTTTTTTTTGGGGGGGGAGGAGGTGTTAGGCTGTATGCCTGTGTCCCTTCTAATCCATGGATCCAGCAAGGATTCAATTGCTAGAATATCCAGGTCGTGTTTTGGGTAATGGCCCTTAATGCTGTGAGCTCCTCCATTGCAGGCTCAGGTTGTAAATATATGCAAATAAACCATATATCCTAAAGACACCACAGTCTCTGCTGTTCTTCATTTGGAGGAAACCAAACCCTTTGGCATAAGCCAACACAAAAGGGCTGTAGTCCTATGGCTCTCAGCCTGGTTTGCTAGCCAGCAAGTCATCAGTGGAGCAAGAGGTGAATCAGGCCAGGTTGCTGGTGGAAAAGGCGAGGTGAAATCAGACTGGCTACCAATGTGAGTTTATGGTGACCTTTATGGCCACCTTGATTGTGAGACTGATGTCTGTTACCAGTGCTAATTGTTCCTTTATCAGGTGCTGAGGTTACACAGTACCATGAATGTTATTCTATAGATGGGAGTGAGTGGATGGAAGTACAGTATGATCATGTCTTGAGGTGGAATTATGTTCCAGGGATAAGCAGTATGATCATGTCTTGAGGTGGGATTATGTTCCAGGGATGAGCATGTATGTACAAAACCACATATACTCAAATTACCCCCTTGGAACCATCTCTGGATGAAGCATCCTTGCATTTTTAGAGCCATGCACTGAGCAGGCCTTGCCCCCAAACAAGGCAGAAAGGTTTTAAGCATAATGTGGAGAAATTGTAGAAATAAACATTTTTCTTCCTCTCCCTTAACACGACATCCGGGCCATATAATGAAGCAGAATGCTGAAAGTTTCAGGACAAACAAATTGATGTACTTGTTCACACAGTGTGTGGTTAAACTATGGAATTTGCTTCCTCAAGAGGTGGGAGTTGTGAAAGGGCTGTTGCTCAGTGGTAGAGTATTTGCTTTGCTTGCAGGAAGTCCTTGGTTCAATTCCCAACATCTCCAGGTAGGCTTGGGAGAGACTCCTGCCTGAAACCATGGAGAGACACTGCCAGTCAGTGTAGACCAGAGCTTTCCAAACTTCTTATGTTGGTGACACACTTTTTAGACATGCACCATTTTGCAACACAGTAATTCAGTTTTACTAGCAAACCAGAGGTTAAACTAACCCCTTTCCAGCCCCGAGGGGAGCGATCGCACAACACACCTACACACTGCAGCCGACACACTAATGTGTCATGACACAGTTTGGAAAGCTCTGGTGTAGACAGTATTGACTTAGAGGGAAGCAAGGCTCTTTCTTAGTGTAAGGCAACTTCCTAAGTTTTCCCTTTGTGGTAATGGCTATCAGTGTGGATGACTTTAAAAAAGGATTAGACAAATTCATGGAAGGGAAGGATATAGGTGGCCTGTAGCCATGATGGCAATGTTCAATGGCCACTGTATGAATGCTAATTTCTGGGAATCTCAAGAGGGGAGAGTGCTGTTGCAATCAGGTCCTGATTGCAGGCTTCCTATAGGCTGGCCACTTCGAAAACAGAATGCTGGACTAGATGACTATTGTCTTGATCCAGCAGGGCTCTTCTTGTGGTCCACACTTCCTTGCAATGTCCAAAGCAGCTCTCTGTTCACATTCCCATTTACTGTGCACTTACTGTGTTTTCAGGGCTGAGTTTCTAATCTGTGTTCAGACGATATCCAGAATGCATATGTACCCTGTATTTTTGTTATACGATCTGTTTGATGTGTTGTTTCTCAAATCAGTTTCACACCAACTGGAGTCCTTAAACCATTCCTAATTTGTCTCTAGCCAAGGTGTTGAAACCTTTACCTAGGGTAAAAAGATCCCTGCCCCATCATCCCCCCCCCACAAGTGTGCACACAAACAGAAATGAATCTGACACTAATGAAGTTGTGCTGATCTGAACCGCTGAGGGGAAACAGCCGCGAAGCACACCAAAAATAGTCAGAATAATTCCACTGTGCTCTAAGGTAGTGATGTGAACACATGCCTATATTCCATTTAACACTTTAAAAAGTCTATTGTTGGCACCAAATAAACAATTTTCTGTTTCTTACAATAAACTCTTGAGTTTGTCCTCATGTAATTTTGGCACTTAACAGGACGAAGCATAGTTGCTGCAGGTTAAAATCCTGTTTAATGAATAAAATTGCTGCTTTTGATACGACTGCTTTGAAAAGAGAGAGAGAGATGCCCTAAGCAAAGTGAAATCTCCTTTGCTTTCAAGTCAATTCCTGTCTGTGGGTTTTTGCCATTGTTTGCATCTTGTAAAAGAGTACACATTACACAAATTGCCTCTGGCTATTGTTGTCTGAAACATTTTATAGCTCTTAACACTGACAACGTACTGCCAAAAGGTCCTCTAGCTGCTTACTCTAGAGTGAAATATAACCTGGAAATATGTGCAGAGTTTACAAGTCCTTGAGAAATCCGTAATTATGCATTCTTGGACATTTTGTTACTTGAGGACATTTTTACTATCCACCCTTCTCTACTTATTTTGTGTGTTTTTATAGCAGCAAAGTTCATGAAACTGTGGAGAAAGTAGAGTTAGCACTTTTTGTTGCTAACTTGGATTTTAGAGTTTGTAACCTAGCTTGCAAAGGGGGGGGGGATAAAAGCTTCTTTCTGGGCTGAATCTTAGCTTGGTGCATTTCAAACTGAGTAATATTTTATTCTAATTAAAACAAAAAATATATATGACAAGAGTCAGTATGGTTATTTTTAGGACAATCATAAAGAACAGAATGAGTATTTGCATGTTTCAGAAAAGTTTCACTCCATTGGGTATTTTTGATGATTCTTTAAAATCTTTTGTTTTGCTTAGTATAAGGATAAGAAAGTTGTAAAGAAAATGTCAAACAGGTCACTCATATGGTCATGTGTCAGTGAGCTTCAAAAGGTTTTACAAATAAAAATAAAAATCCTAACTATGAAGTTATAAAATAAAAAGCAGATTCTACCCCCAGCCAAAACAACAAACAACTTTCACTGAAACTTTAAAAAACCAAAAAGTTTTCTTCTTCTTTCTCATGAGGTTCTTAATTCTTTCTCAAGATGTCAGGAATTTGATAAATCGGCAGCAAATTGATGATTTTATAGTCTAAGCTTATATATCTCTACTCATATATAAATTCCTCGAGTCCTAGGTGGGGATAAGTGAATCTTTCAATCTTAGTTTCTCTCATTTTTTCTAGTCTTCAGTTCAATCCTTGGGATTTCTACATATATTTGCACTTTTCAAAACAAAGTCTTCATCAAAATTCATTAGTATTCTAGTACAAATTTCTTGGAATACACACATCATTGTATGGAATTGTGCCTACTATGCACATCTTTAGTTAACAATGTCCTCTTATGTAGTGCATTTTCAATGCTATTTATTAACAATTGCATTTTAATATAATTTGCCCTAATTTTTATACTTGGCTGCATTGCAAAATTCAGAGAAGTCCACATTTTAAAGAATAGCTGTGTTGCAATTTACGTATTGTTTTGGAAAGTGGACTGAATTGAATTTCTCCTATATCCCTGCTCCCAGGTTAGCGTGTTTGGCATTGCAGCCCTACTGTTTTACATGTCTGTCCCATCTATTCCCAAGGCTCAAGGAAGTTAACAGTTTTAATGGGGAAGAAAGCAATAAACCATGGTGTGTTCAGATAAATGCTGGTTTATTTTAAGGCCTAATCCTATATCCAGAAAAGACTGATTCACCACTGGGCAAAGTAAGAAGGCACCATTTCCTATCCCCACCCTGTATTTATAAAATTCAGTGTGGTTTCTTTCTTCTGCAGTTCATCATTCACCCAAAACTACTCTATTTGTTTCACTAAATGCAATCTGAATGACATAAATTATGTTGCCATTACATCATTCCACCCCATTCTTTTCAATGCAAAGAATATGCAATGCAAATGTGTGTGGGGGGGGGGGAGAGAATGACATAATAAATTACAGTACATATCATTTGCAGACCGAAAGCAGCAGCAGCTCTCCCTCCCCACCTACTGTGGTCCCATTATTGCTCAAACTCTTATGGCTGCTACTTTATACATGAGAACACAAGAAAAAAATGTGCACTGTGACATTTACTTTGACCTTAGGGAGTGTGTTGGTTTTCTCCAGCCATCCCTGCACTACAGCTTATGAGCAGCCCTGTGAGAAGGGAAGGGCCATGGCTTAGCAGTAGAGAATCTGCTTTGCATGCAGAAGGTTCCAGGTTCAATCCCTGGCTGCCAATCAGAAAAGACAATGCTGAGCTAGAAGGGCCAATGGTTTGATTTGATATAAGGCAGCTGCTTATTTTCCTAATGTTGTTGGGCAGAAGATTACAACCCAATGTGCCTTGATATGGCTAATGCCGCTGTTAGCACTTGCTTTGACTGAGAAAGAAGTTCAGTGAGGTGGTGGTGGTGCACCATCTTTGTTTCATATTTTCCCATGTTCACTTAATCAATTATTTTCAGAGAATCAAAGAATTCTAGAGTTGGAAGGGATCCATAGCTGTCAACCCTCCGTGCTGTTCCCCATTGCTATAATAAGGGAATTTCCCGCAAAAAAGGGAAAGGTTGACAGCTATGATAGGGATCCTGAGGACCATCTAGTCCAACCCCCTGCGAAGCAGGATTTTTCAATTGAATCAGCAGTGCTGAAAAGTGTGTGTGTGTGTGTGTGTGTGTGTGTGTATCACATTTGAGCCTTTTTTAGGAATTACAAGTGTTTTGTTTGATTATATTTTCTTTGGGTTTGTAAGAAATTATCTTCATTCTACTGTAGATGAAAATAATAAAAGTATTTATGGATTAGTCTTATTTTTAAATGCTGAAAGGGAGCATATGTTTAATGAACAGAGCTGCTTAGTCATTTTGAAATTGATTTCAAAGCTATGGAGGTCAAAGGGATAGATGGAGGAAAGGATAAATATTACATATATTCATTCTGCCCCCCCCAAAAGCTTTTTATTACACAAAAGCCCAGCAGTTCATAATGAAGTCAAACAATATCAATGATAAAATGACAGAAGAGAACTGAGTTTAGAGAGTGAATGCTTGTTTCACAGAATCAGAGAATTGTAGAGTTGGAGGGACCATGAGGAGCATCATCTAGTCCAACCCTCTGCAATGCAAACCTACAACCTTGGCATTGTCAGCACCATATTCTAACCAGCTGAGATATCCAGTTGGTTTGGGAACATGTTGATTTCCTTTTGCCATTCTAATACAGAACACAAGTTGATTCACTTATGTATGTTTGTGTGTTAGAGAGGAGATGTGTGTGACTGGATCTTACTGGGAATGGTAGAGCAGAAGACAGAGAGACCAACACTTGTTTTTACTGTATTATAAATCACTTTGAGATAGAGAAAAGCCATAGCTCAGTGGGACAGCATCTGCTCTGTACACAAAAGCTCCTTGTTTCTTTTTTCTTCTTCAAAAAAATACAATTTTATTAGTGTTTTTCAAAATACAATAAGAGAGAATAGAAAAAGAAGACAGAGAAGAAAGATAACAAGAAAAGAGATAGGTAAAAAGGACTTCCAACTTTCCATCTGTCAGTTATATATGCAATAATTTTTCAAAATACTCAAATGTTCAATCTAGATTAATATTCTGCTAGGTGATATTTTCCCAGTCTTCAGTCGAGTACTTTCCGGTTCATTCCTTTATTTCGATGCAAGAAGTCCAAAGGTAATTCTCCAACTGTTGTTAAATATAATAGTCAACAATAGCTTTCTTCCAGTCCAACATCACAACATTACCTCCAATATTAGGTCCTGCTTTCAATCCCTGGCACCTTCAGGTAGGGTTGGGAGAGACCTTTGTCTGCAACCCTGGAAAGCCACTGCCAGTCTGGTAGACAATAGTGAGCAAGAAGAACCAGTGTTGTGACCCAGTATAAGACAATTTCATATGTTCCTATGCCTCATAGGAAGCAATTCATAAATGAAATAAATAACAACATTTCTAACATTGGTGGGCTTCCCATAGGGCTGGGAGAGAATCCTGCCTGAACTTCTGGGGAGTTGCTGCTAGCCAGTATAGACAATGCTGAGCTAGATTGGCCAATGGTACAATTTGCTATAAAATAGCTTCCTGTGTTCCTGTGCTCCTAAAGTGAGAGCAGAATGTGTAGGATTGTAACCTATGTTACTCTGTAGTAGTTTGGTCACCTCTCTGCAGGCTCGTATTCTGTTTTAAATGAGACTCGTTGGGTATTCCGTGATGTTCAGGCAGCTATCTGTATTCATGCAGCACACAAAGCAAAATAACCATTTGAAACATTTAGCTTGTGCACTCTGGGAACAAAATATAATTTATTCTAGTCTTTTCATTGTCACATTCTAATCATTACGTTGATGAGAGTGGTAGCTTTGAAGAAGAAAAGAAATATCGAATGAGACACCATAAAGTTCTCTCATGCAATTATTACAGGTACAATTGGCCAGAGTTACAAAGGTCTCCAGATGACTGACTGTTCATAAACCAATGCCCTTTAATTCGCTTTTTATAGTTAATGGAATACGTCATTTAATCATTTTAAAAATAATTTATTGAAGTTAAATTGCTTCTCCCCCCCCCTTTCCAATCTTATCATTCTTATTTTTTCTAAATGAAAATCTCATTTGTTTGCTATGCCATTTGAACATAAATTTCAGAATGTAATGGAGTGAAAATGGAAGACCGTTGGCATCAATGAAGTTATTAATTTGGTAACCAAAAGATTCGTTTGCCTGATTTAGACAGATTTCTTTTGCAGCGAAGTTTATCTCTGGACTTAATTAAACAATAAGACACCACATAAATAAGGGTTCTGCATCAAAATACCCTACATAAATTGGAAAGGACATCTTCATTATTGATATGGAGATTAATCTGCAAATCATTTACTTTTAATAATTCTAGCTAACAGCTAAGAGGGTTTGCACCCTCAAAAGGCCAAACATCAAACCTTAAGAGGTTGCTGTGGCCAGAATTTAACTGATATAAACAGGCAGTAAATTCTATCAGTTGCCTTGCCTCCTCCTTTAAAAATAAATAAATAAGTTACCGAAATACAAAACAACAGTACACAGATTGACAAAGGTATTTTCCTCTGCCCCAAAGCCAAACAAGGATTTATTGAAGCACATTGCTCCAAAGATGAAAGTGTGTCGATGATGAGGGGCAAATCTGATTGTGTTTGTTCATATGTGCTATAAAAGGGTATCAGTAAAGTTGTCAACTGATAGTTGTCTTTCAATGTTTTCATCAGTTTTGTGAATTTTTCCATGCATGCAATTTTCCCATTCTTTCTGTCTGCACTTATGAATTTGCAAATTGTCTAACTTTTTCCAGCTTTGAGCTGCGTCCAAAAGAAAAGTAACCAGCTCTTTATGTTGGAAGTCCTTCTGTTCTCCATGAAAGCCTTGTATTGTTTGTAGAGTTACTGAGCAGATTTTGTGAAAAGCATTGTTCTAGTCAGGCTTGTTAAGTCAAATGCCCATAAATGTGAAGCATAGTACCAATGCAGTCAAAACCCTTCTAACACTGGGGTCAAACTTGTAGCTTAAATCTGTTACTGTGCGAGGTTAAGTATTTTTTTTAACATAGACTTTCCCTATTTTTAGATTAAGTTTTCATCAGTTGGGGGAAAGTAAGGTTAAAGAGTGGATTTGAGAGAAGCAGTATGTTTTGACAGGAGAGAGGAGAAGAAACATAGTAAAAAGATGAGCATATGTTATCCTCAAGGACAAGAGCACTCTTGCCTCCCATGGTTTTCAGCAACTGGCATTCGGAGGCCTACCAACTCCAACAGCTGAGGTAGAACACAGCCATTGTGACTAGTTGCCGTTGATAGTTTTATCCTTCATGGATCTGCCAAATCACCTTGCAAAGCCATCAAAGTTTGTGGCCGTCACTAGGAATTACATAGTTTAACTATGCACTGTGTGGAAAAAGTGCTTTCTTTGGTCTGTCCTCAATCTTCCAACAATCTGCTTCATTGGACGACCCCATGTTTTAGCATGACAAGAGAGAGGCAGAAAAACTTTACTCTGGCTGCTTTCTGCACAACATGCAGAATTTTATATACCTCTATCATGTTTCCACTGACTGCCTTTCTCTAAACCAAAAAAGTCCCAATCACTGACCAGCAAAGACAGCAATGAGCACACACAGGTATACTGCCCAGTATATACATTTTAGGGGGAGATTTTCTGCATATGAAATGCACTATAGGATTTGAATTCCCTCCACCTCTTAGATTTTCTTCTCCTAGTAAAAACTTGGAATAAATAATTACTTTACTGAAAGCATTACAAAGCCAGTATGTTAAAACAGAACACGTTGGATCCCCCATCAGCCTTTGATTTGACATAGCATTAAAAATGGATGAAAAGAAAAATAAATAATAAATGACATTGTGCCATTGTTGTGATTCATATATCCCTCCTCCCCCCACCTCCAACCCCAGTGGTAGGCAAGGGTAGCCAAATGATCTTGCTGGAAAAATATAAGACACAATGCACATTTCCATTTATGATTAGTGGATCGCTTTCATTTTTCTTTTTTTCTTTTCTCTGCTCTTGCTCTGCTTTGCATTCCACCGTTCATGAATGCTGGTGTTAACTAGGAGAATTCATTTCCAGATTAAAGCCTATGCAGCTTTCGTTTTGCTGCAGCTTTACATCTGTAAGTGTTTAGTGGCTGCTGTGATATATGTGTGTGGCTACCTCACCTGGCAAGCCGCTGAACTGAAGGTGACAGCCTTGTTAGGGAAGAATGTTCCAGACTGACTCTGCCCATCTAACCTGACAACTGGATCCTTCTGGGTAGGAAGGGGAAGGAAAGACTTGCTTTTACATTTGAGCTTTCCTTGGACAGTTTGGTCTTCTTTGAGGCATTCAGGCAGCAAATATGTAGCCAGTGTGGGTTGTGTTTGGCATGTACAGCATTGGCCAAATTGGACTATTAACCACAGTCCCATAACTCTCTTGTGCACTGGGCAATTACATGAAGATGGCAATATAAATACCTCTAAAGTAGTGGTGAAGAACACTTTTCAGCCTGAAGGTCATATTTTCTCTTGGCAACCTTCTGTAGACCACATGTCAGTGATGAGTGTGGCCAGAGGCTAAAGTAGGTGGAGCAGCAAATCTAAATTTTACCCTTGTCCAGTAGCCTAGTTTCTACAGATGCTCATACCACTCTCTATCCTCCATCCAGGCAAACATGTGGTATTATAAGATTTCAAAATGTAAGGAAATTGTAAAGCAGGGATGGTGAAGCATGGGAGAGTCCCATTGCCAAAATGAGAGCTCTGATGAGGGGGCACATCCGGCCCTTAGACCCAATGCTCTCCACCTCTGCTGTAACATCACTTTGTTGTTGTTGTTGTTCAGTCGTTCAGTCGTGTCCGACTCTTCGTGACCCCATGGACCAGAGCATGCCAGGCACACCTATCCTTCACTGCCTCCCGCAGTTTGGCCAAACTCATGTTAGTAGCTTCGAGAACACTGTCCAACCATCTCATCCTCTGTCATCCCCTTCTCCTTGTGTCCTCCATCTTTCCCAACATCAGGGTCTTTTCCAGGGAGTCTTCTCTTCTCATGAGGTGGCCAAAGTACTGGAGCCTCAACTTCAGGACCTGCCCTTCTAGTGAGTACTCAGGGCCGATTTCCTTGAGACACTACCTATCTGCCAATTATCTTGCTCGCTATCATGGCCCAAAGAATGTCAGCATCAAGGCCAAGTCCACACTGCAAACAGCCAATAAGAGGGAACAAAAGAAACTGCCACCTTTCCCACAAGACTAGTTGAAATGAAGCCACTGAACATAGACGTAAGGTGCAAAGTGCTTCCGCACTGATGTCTGAATTTTGCTCTGAGCCTGGATGAGCATACCATCCATTATTCAGTACCCAGCTAGATGAGTGGATTTACTTTCATTTTAAATCCAAAGTACTTTGCAGCTTACAAAAGCTGTACTCGCTCATATGCAAATCCAGACCATTTAAAGTACTGTGCTGCTTTCCCCCTAGAGACATGCATGCCTTAAAAGCAGAGAGGGAGAGAGAATAAACACTTAAGAGAAATAAAATAAATTAGTATCCATTAAAAAGCCATAACAGTCCTCTTCATATGCAAGAGGGGAGAAGGTTCAGAAATTCTTTGATACCAAAGATCAACCAAGATGAAGTCATTAAAAGTGGGGGTCCCCACCAAGTTTCTGCACATACTTAAAGTCATGTAACTTAGCTCTCGCCGACAATCACCCAAGTTATTTTTCATGCATTATTTACCAGCATTGTGCATCTTCTAGCTCAGTAGTAGTTTAGATGTGGTGTTGAGTAGATTTCCCACCTTTCGCTGCTTTATTAGAGGTGTTCCAATGCCCCCTGCCTTTGTCTAGAAGCCCTCAAAGCTCCTGTGTTCTTTGCAGCAGCTGAAATGTGGGGCCATGGAAGCGTACTTCCATAGTTCAACTATGTGCTGTCTTTTATCTGTCCCAAATTTTCCAACATTGAGCTGCATTGTATGTCCATGCATTCTAGTGTCAAAGAGAGAGGGAGACAAACTTTTTACCATCCAGTTTCTCCATGTCATGCATAATTTTATAAACTTGCTTCATGTCACCTCTTACATGCCTTTTTTCTAAGCTGTCTCACACTCTGCGAACTTTCCTCATAGCAGAGTCACTCCATCCCCTTGGTCATTTTGGTTGCCATTTTTTTTAACCTTTTCTAATTGGACAATGCCCTTTCTGTGGGGTGACCAGACCTGTACACAATATTCTAAATGAAGTCACACTATAGATTTGTATAATGGCATTATGATATTGGTGGCTTTAGTTTCAATTCTTTTCCTAATGATTTCAAGCATGAAATTTGCATTTTTTCACAGCTGGCACACACTAGGTAGATATATTCATCAAGCTATCTACCGACACCTCAAGATGATGTTCCTGAGTCAGTCCCTGCTAGTTTACACCCCATGAATGTATATGTGAAATTCAGATTATTATCTTTTTGAGCTGATATGCACCACTTTACGCTTGTTTACACTGAATTGCGTTCATCATTGTACTTTGGAGAGATTCTTCACAATCTCTTTTTGTTTTAATAACCCTGAACAAGTTAGTATTGTTGACCATCCTCCTGCTTAACTTTTAGTCCACAAAATTACAGAGAAGCTTTTAAATATATGCAGATGTTTGTTAGCTTTCCACAGTCAGCTACAATCTAGTAAGCAATTCAAAGTCTACATCGTTCAGCAAGGTTGCCTTTTAAGTAATTGATGGATCTCATAAAAAGCATTCAAGTAACAGTTTCAGACAAACATGAGCTAAGATTACACTCTGAATTCCCCAAGGTGCCATCTGTAAAAGCATCAATGATTTTGACCTTTTGGGTAGATTTGTCTTTTTAAAAAGATATATAATTATTATGCACATCAATAATAGGGAAGAGAGCAAGGAAATAGAACTTCTTAGATATTCACATTTGAAACTCTGCCAAGACTGTATATTCAGCTGGCTCAGTCTTGTCAGTCCATAATTCAAAAAAATCTTGAAGAAAAAAACTCAGAGATTGGGCAGAAAATTCTCCAACCAAACACTAGGTGTAGACCCTCACACCTGGCTCCAGATGGATTGGCAAGATTGATTTTCTATGGGAGACTGATTTTCTATGGGAGACTACAGGATGCACACCCACATGTGAAAGTCCTTTGAGCAGAACTTCCCTAGCACCTAAAAGTCAGCTGGTGGTTGTGCTCTTGGAAAGTACAGTGCAAGGGACCCTGGCAACTCTATACTTGGGGCTTGGGAAGTGCCGATAACCAAGCTTGCAAAACAGTTTGTGCTGTGCTTTCCAAATGCCTGAAAGCTGACTGGGTCCTGGGCTTCACCAAAGTTGGCCAGAGGCTTCCTGAGATCAAATATCAAAGCCTGCAGGTAGATTACAAATCTACTGGGAGCTCATGGAGCTGTTTCAAGATTGGAATAATCTGTTTAAGGATGGGAGAACCTGCCTATTTCTGGTTTCTCTCACTTTGTCATGTGTTTACCTAGAACTCCATTCAAATCCATTTCCACATTAATCTGTGCAGTGACACCATTATGTCTGGAATACAGAGAACACAATAGTCCAGGAATTGTGGATTAGGTCAGCTGGTATTGGAAATCACACACACGCACACATACACAAAACCACATACAGCATCCCTAAGTATGCTTTGGGGAGAAAAAAAGGGTGGCCACACTATTACATGCAACCTAAATTAGGAATGTTGATGTGATGAGACAGTAAGTCAAAATGGCTATGGCTTCCTCAATTAAACAAGTCACATCTGTTCTTCACTTCCCCAAACATATGTTGCTTATGAAACATGAGGTACCCAAGTCACTCTGCATTGTTCTTCCATCTGTAAGCCTTATTCTGTTGATCCTGTGTAGTGCTGATGATGGATTTAACAAAGGGCACTTTTGCACATTAATCTGATTTTTTACCAATTGAATACTCCTTTTCAGTAGAAACAAAAGTGGCTTTGCAGATAAATGATTACCAAGAATATTAGGATCACTTAGATCTTAGTACTTAGAGTACTTTGTGACAATTGTGTGCACTGTCCTGTCAACAGTGAATGTATATTTAGAGGTGCCAGAAGTGATGTGCTTTGCAGTAAAGATAAAGGCTTTTCAATATGATAGAGCATGTATTTTTTTTTTTCATTTGAATGACAGGATTTTTCTTCTGCAGTTATCTGCCAATGTACATTCAAATTGGCCCATGAATCATTCCATGGTCACCCAAATTATTCTAATCCACGTTGGAATAAAGTATTGTCTAAACCTGCTAGATTATGTTTGCACATAGTCATGACACATTACACATTTCAATAATGGCACATTGTTACTGGATTTATAGAACGTTGCATATTCTCTCTGTTGCTTGCTGAGAGTCATTTCCTTTTGGATGAGGAAATCCAAACAAGAATGAACCATTATGGTCATCACTGAAAACTACTCTCTATATTTATACATATATGTATATATAATATTACAAGATGGTTAAATGCACAATAGTCCTGCTGGATAAGAGCAAAGATCTATCTAGTCCCTGTTTTCCATATGCATCTGGGAGACCATGGTCCATTCATGACAAAGGGGTAAGGGCCATTTCTCCCACTACTGACTCACTCCCAAACTACTCTGTAACAAAAACCAGATCAAACTTATGACATGTCAGGAATGTTGGGTCCATGATGTACTGAAATGGACACATGGTAGTCATGGCATGGCAGCCATTAAATCCAGAGTTGACCTAGAAAAGCAGGCATGCTGTGAAAGCTGAAATCCCATAATATCAATGGCTGAGGTCACTCAAACACCATCCCAGATAACACTTCTGCCAGCACAGCCAAGGAATAATTTTACCTGCAATGAGTGTGGCACAGCAGCAAAATTCTTGATAGGTTACTCTGACTCAAAGAACAGTAAGAACAGTCTTGAAATTGGCTCTCAAATGTATTTGTTTCTTAGACAAAGAAATGGAATTCCCATGTGAATAACAATTAACATTTCTCTTGGCCCTCCAACTTAGGTCCATCCTAGGTGGGCAGAGATGGGTCAGATCAGGTCCCCACTGAAAGCAGAAGAGTTGGTACAGTCAGGTCTCTGGCATCCCAGACAACTTTCTGAAGGGATTTTTTTTGTCTTGAACATGGCACTACAGTCTCTTAGAAGGCACTCCTGAATAGATGAATTCAGTTGATCACACAACATAAAATTATCCTGATTGTAATAGTGACTTGTATTTCAGTTTTCTCCTGTCATATTGGAGGCAGTATGCCCCTGAAACAAGTGCAAATTGGTGCCGTGACATGAGAAAAATCACTAGTCATCTCCCCACCAAACCACCACCCCTCTCTCTGGCAGAGAAAATGAGTACTATATGGAAAGTAACTGTTGTCTGCCAAATTGGTGATGAGTCACTGAGGAGAGTTGACCAATTAATACAGGTCACACAGTACGATTGCTTTATGCATTGCCATACCTGACACTCAGAACTGGATCTATGAGGTGCCTTGGCAGGCTATCTGGTAAAGCAGCCAAACAGGAACCTATCCTCCAGGGATGCCAGCAGGTGCTAAGTGTATGTTAAGCTTCTCTCAGCTGGAAACTCACTCTTTCAAGGTTAAAAATGATTGTCATGCATATCCAATATATATGGCTGAGCTGTTCGACTAGAAGCACTGGAGGAATAAAGATTGCTTTTATCCATTTGGGTACATCATGAATAGTGAAATGAGCTTGCCTCTCTCTTTCAAGGAAGGAAAAGATCTATCTGGAGCAATTAGACTCTATTGACAGCAGCTTTTGCAGAGGCAAGAGAGTTGCAGGACTTATGTCCACAGTAGTCACATTGCTGAATTGGTAAACTGTACCCAGGTCTTCTTACCTTAAATTCCCTGTTAGGGAGGATGAGAAATGGTGACTTGATGGCAGGGGAGAGGAACCTCAAACCCAGGGATTGTATGTGGCTGTCCAGACCTCTCCATTCTGCCCATGCTTCATCTCAGACCACACTCCTCACTGCCTCTGCTACATGCCCTTTTGCCTGGCTAGAATTTGCCGTTGTTTGCCTGGAGAGAGGTGAGCATGTGTAGAGACCTCTGATGTTTTGCATGATTCGAATGTTGACTCCTCTATAAAGGTATGTATTGTCCTACCTACTCTTACCTTTGGCCACCCCCACCATTGATATGTGGCCTTCAGAAATCAAAAACAGAAGAATGCCTCCCTTGGGCTGAATGTGGTTCCCCACCCACTGCTTGCTTTATTTTTTATTATTTTGTTGCTCACTATAAAAGTGTCTCAAAGTCACTTTACAGTGACCAGGAGTGCCTTCCAGCACCAGCTGCTTTGCTAACTATGGGTAGGGAGGAAAACCTGGGCTACACCAGGAATGACAGGGCTAGGAATGGGCCAGGCTTGGATAGGGGCAAACCAAATATCCAATCAAATAGGATCCTGATAGACTCAGGTTTACAGGAAGGCAAAATCTAGCACCTTCCCTTCTTGCTAGATGGTATTAATCCAGGAAACCACTGTCCGGTGGATTTATCCAAAGCTCAGACTTTGTGTTTCAACTGCCTCACTATTAAAGAGGCACAGAGGTCTTGGCAAACATATTGTCAGAAGGGCATACCCTCCAACTGCCCTGAATTTTCCAGGACTGCCATGAAAACAATTAATCTATCACAGCTTCTTCCTTTGCCATGAGGAGTCTCAATTTAAACTGCTCTTAAAGGGGCAGTGGGCTTGCAGCTGGCTTGCAGCTTCAGCAAAGATGTAATTTTGACCCCTTTAAGAGTGGGGAGGCACCATTCACTGTTCACTTTGTTTGGCTAAATGCCTTCCCATTGTGATAACTGCACCGACTTCTCCCCACACACCTTTTCCCAGCCCATCTCCCCCCTCTTTCCTTTGCTCCCCACCCAATCACCAATTCTGATCCTCTTTCCCCCTTTTCCAAAAAATGTCCTTATCCCGTCTCACCCACCATTCCATTTCTCCCTCCCTTGGGTTGCCTCCTTCCTTTTCTTTTCCCCAAGTCTTCTTTTCTCCCCAGTTTCTCCTTTCTTTCTCTTTCTCCCCCTTTTTCCTTCCTGTTCTCATTTCCCCAGTCCTCCTTCCTTTTCTTCCTCTCCCATTTCCCCTTTCTTTATTCCTCTCTTCTTCATTTCCCTCTTTCCGTCATCTTCACTTTTCACTCTCTCTGTCTCTCTCCCATTCTCCCTTTCCTGTTTTTTTCTTTCTTCTCTTTCTCATCTTCCCCCTTTCTCCTTCTCCCCTTTCTTTCCCGCCTTTCTTGATTTTCTCTTCCCTTATTAATTACAGTAACTGTTTTCTGTTAAATTACATTTCATGGGCAGGACAAAACATATCACTATGTATCTATAGTTAAAGAGTTAATTGGGAGATTTATACATTTCCTATGAGTGCAGACCCTATGCACACTTTCATATGAGCAAAGGTCCTGGAATGCAACATCCTAAAACAAGGCTCAGAGACTACGAGGGGCAACCCACAAGCTTTGCTCGTTTGGAACTTGGCGCACCAGTAACTGGGTGAAGACTGTGCAGTCTTACTCTGCAGTCCAAAGCATTTTTACTCAGAAGTAAATCCCACTGTATTCAAAAAGATTTACTCTCTATTAAGTTCCTGATCACTCTCACAGTTTCTGTTGTTGTCATTGTTATTCCCCACATTTTTCCCTGACAGGGACTCAAGGCAGTTTACGGCTAATTCCCCCCCCCATTTCATTTATCTGTTGAAGATGTTGTACATAATCCCTTCCATCACACATTATTTTCGTCATAACGATCCTGTGAGGTAGGTTAGGCTGAGAGGTTGTAATAGGCTCAAGACGACAGATGTCTATGTCTATATGACGTACTGTATATGTATGCAGTACGATCAAACGGGGAAGAAGCTTCCTGACGTAGAATAGTGCATCCCTATTTTCATTTGAGGAACATTGGAGGGTATGAAAGGGTCTTGGTAATTAACATTTTGGATTCTGAGCTGGGATAACCCAGCCGTTAAAGCATGAGATTAAATCTCAGGATAGTATGTTCGAGCCCAATGTTGGGCAAAAGATTCCTGCATTGCAGGGGGTTGGACTAGATGATACTCATGGTCCCTTCCAACTTTACAGTTCTATGATATTATGATACGGTTGGGAACTGGGCAAGCAAATGTTATCCCACTTCCTCTTCCATGCATTGTTTCCATATTTTAGTTGCCTGCACAGACCTTTTGAAAAATCACTTAGAAACAAAACAAAGGGTCGGAATAGCTCAGCAGCTCCATAAAAGAAGATCCCCACAATTCATTTCTTACGCTTGCATGCATGGAGATAGGGGGAATAGTTTTTCATGCCAAAATATTCAACTTGGGTTAGCGTCATTAAAGTGAAATGAGATCCATTTCATTAAAGTGACAGGCTGAAACGAATCCAATCTTTCTTGATACAGTGTTTTATAGACTAAAGTGTCGGATATCTCTGAACATTTTTTTTTTAATGCAAAGGTTTAGCTGCAAATAATAAAAAAATGGACTTAAGCATTCAAATGCAGACTGAGTGTCTTTGAGCATATTACTGTTATGCCAGCATAGTCCCAGCAACTAAACATAAAATAGAGGCATATAGTCCATTAAGGAGGAGTGGGGAACATGGACTACAACTTCCAGCATTCCTGATAATTAGCTATGCTAATTATCATTTTTTGAGTCCATTTTTTGAGTCCAATGACATCTGGAAGGCTACAGATTCTCCATCCCTGCCCTAATGGCTTGAGACTAGGTTATTTGAACAGCCACCTTCTTCCACCCAACAACTTTAGTCAGCCTTGGGAGTCCTTACTCTGCAAGGGGAGGTGTAGCTGGTAGGGATACTAGTCAGTTGCAGTGGCCCTCAATGATTACTGTAGCACACTTTGTATGAAGCTGCCCTTGTATCTGGTCTGCAAGCTGCAACAAGCAAAGAAAGCAGCAGCCAGTAACAGGAGGATGTTACTGGCAACACATTATTCTTTAACAAGAGCACTTCAGTGGTTGCTGATTTGGTGCAGAGCTGATTTCAAGGTTCTTCACAAAGCCCCAAGGACCTTGAGGATTGCCTGATCCATTATGTTCCACCTCAAGTACCGTGGGTTCCCAGATCCATCTCAACATGCCTCCTTAATGGCACAATATGACTCAGAACATGACAGTCTGTCCTGTATCACCTCACTGCTTTGGGTACATATAGAGCCAATACAGAGCATTAGAACTCATTAAGTCCTAGGTGGAAGAAAGGTCTACTCCTGCCATTGAAAGGACACCAGACTTGGCCCCAGATTGGCCAGAGACGAGGAACTACAACCGAAAAGGCCCCTCCTCAATCATTACCCACTCGACCTCTGAAGCTGATTAGACCCAGAAAAAGGTTCAGGAAATAACTTAGTACTTGCACAGGATCGTGAGCAAAAAGATGGTCCATAAAGTGTGCAGTTCCCAAGCCACCCAGAACCTTAACGGTCAAAAGCAGTGTCTTTGAATTGTTCTAGGAAACAGACTAGTTTCAAAACAGCAGAAAATAACTCTGGCGCATTTCATGGGAAATGTCAACGCTCAATTTTTCCTTCCAAGGTAAAGCAAAAAATGCCTTCTTAAGTTCTCTTCCTAATTAAAAACCCCTTGGCTGTTTGTCATTTTAAAAAGTATAAGACAAAGAAAGCTGAAGTGTAGAATACAAAAGGAGTACAAGATATACTAGAAGAAGTGCCTAGCCAGCTGCTGTTGGAATTAAAAGCTCTTCCGTTATTGAAGAGTGTCAGCTGACATGACTTTACAACAGTACAAAGGAAAGGGGGGGAGAGGACAGACAAAGGAAGGAGATATTCATTAACAAAACATTCTCATAAATGGGACCTCCAAAACAAAAGTGCTATGGAAGACTGGCATTTTCCATTATAAAGGTAAGAAAGTTCAGCATGGAACTTTTATTTCTTCTTTTTTCTTGAAACTTTTCAGCATACAATACAATAAAAAAAGGAATCTGCATGCAGCAACCATTGTGTGAGTCTCCAATTGATGTGCTAGCACTGAAACACAGGTCCTTTTGGACATGGAAGAGGGCGGAACAGGGTGGGCTGGGCTTATGTGAGCTGCACTGATGTGTGCAGGGGCCAGGAACAGAACCCCAATGCCCAATGGTCATCGCAGGTAAATAAAAGCAAACAAATAAATAATACAGAAAAGAGAAAAAGGCAGAAAAATACACTTCAATCTGCTAGATTTTTCCAATCTTCAACACCAGACACATCAAGTTCATTTATTTTATTTTCCACACACACACACGCACACACACAAAATCCAAAAGGGGCTCTTCAATTGTTGTTGTTGCTAAATGTCCAGAATAGTCTTTTCTAATCCAGTATGATGACTTTATCTCAAAGAAATTCCAACATCCATTATTAGAATAATAATCCATAGTTCTTTACTTGTCTATTCATTAATTCATACACAGTTCCATATATTCAGATCCCATTTCCTGTTGCCCATGATTATCCACCCTAATTTAGTAAAAAAAAGTTCTGCCCATCATAAGTTCCTTCCACATAGGTGAGGATGCAATCATTTATTTATTTTAAATGTTTATTAACTGCATTTCTGGACCTTGTCCACCTAAGGCAGTAAACAGTGGTATTGCCATACAACACAATACACCATAACACCATCAGTATCAAAACTTGCAAAATTCAAAAACACATGAAACACAACAATACATTAAAAGATACAAGTATAAAACCACACAATCCCCCCTATCAGTTTGAAGTGTAACAGACAAACTTTGCTACGTGAGTGTCCAAACCAAGTATTTCAGCCATAAATCTGAACTGCATAATGATTTCATGTATTAATTCATTTGTATTATGTCCTTTGTTGCAAAGAGCATTGAACAATAATTCCTTTAATTTGGTTGGGGGTGTTGGTGGATCAGGTGGAAGAGTTCTTCTACCAAGCTCTCTTGGTTAAGCTGGCCTCCTGTTGGCTACTGCTGAAGGAGTGAGGCAGAAGTCACTTCACCAGTGTTGCTCTGCTCCTTCCACCCTGTGAATACATTGGCGGGATTGCTGTTGGTGTGATGCCTGACAATGGTAGCATATGAAAGGCCCTGAAATGAGACATTATGGAGATGGAAAAGGGTTGAGCCAGCCCATGAGTCATTGCATTCCAGGCTAGTCTCATTATCCTTGTGTGTCAAAATTGAGGTTGATGGTTGTACCATCTCTACACTGGTACTACATCTTACTGCCCCCTGGCTACCATGCACTGCAGGGTTGCAGATGCAGCAGTGGTTCCACCATTACATAAAACTCTGCTGGCACTGTTGGTGTGTGGGAGGTTAGGATTGCAGCCTTAGGTGGCTTACAACAATGATGACAAAATAATAGAAAAATATTCTGAACATATAGAAACGTAATTCAAAATAACAACCAGCAAAGTAAAAGACAATTTTGTTGTTGTTGTTTAGTTGTTTAGTTGTGTCCGACTCTAAAGTACATTAAAATATTCCAAAAGACTACTGCGGCATGGGAGGATGGCGGAAACATTTTCTGATGCCTAAAATACAATAAATATGGCAACAGGGTGAACATGTTTTAAAGGAACAGTTCGATAAATTGGATGCAACTTCAACAAAGACCCTTTCTCTGGTAGAAAAAACTACATTCAAAAGAAAATGTAGAGGAGAAAACTCTCTGAAGGCCCTTCTAACTCACTATCCCCCCCTCCCTTTACAGGATTCATCCTGTAAAAATGAGGAAAAACGTTGTTTTTAAGGGTACGATTTACAATAGGACTTTTAATAAGTTCTGCCGGCTTACAGTAGCTGGGCTTTTTAGACTATATTTAAGAAGCTAGGAACTACTACATAAAACTCTAAACTAGTCATTGATTTGCAAGGCTTTTTACTTTTGTTTTGTTTTGTTTGTTTAGTAGCAAACCAGGCTTGCAAGCGTAAGATCATTTTCAGTTAAGACACAACATAGAATTCAGTTAAAGTATATATAACAGTGTCATCTTCTTATTCCTTTGAATATCTATTCTGTTTCAGCTTACCATTTGAGGAACACTCATTAACTCATTAACTCATTGGCTGCAAGCCACACACATTTTAATATTTAATATTTACCACAATACACCCCCACAAGCAAAATCATGCCTGTGCAGAGTGGGGAATGGGTGGCTTGCAACTATTCATTGTCACCATCATTGCTGGTAAGCCTGCTGGTGCTGAAGGGAGTTGCCACTCATGGCAGGGTAGGACATCATATGGTGCTTTGGCAGCTGCCTCCAACCAGCCTCCCAAGGGGAGTGTACAGTACAGAAGTCCAGTGTGACCATACTAGTTCATATTAGCGATGGCTCGGGCTTCAAAAGGGATTGACGTTGAAGCTGATACAGTTGGGTGGTGAAGAAGGGGGTAAGACCATCGTTCATCATTCGCATTGTGGAGTATCATTTAGCATGGACTTGAAAAAGCTCTTCAAATCTCTGTTGAGCAGGTGGACACTATTTTAGATTTCCCATTCATTGGGGCATTTCAATGGTTATTTCCTCTTTCTGCTCCTTGAGTGAACCATAAACCAGTTCTGGGTGTTACAAATTATGTGTGTGCAGACTGTTTATGCACAATTGATGATTAGGTGTGATCACACTGTTGGGTGATGAAGTGTTTTTGATTGTTGGAAACACTTCAAACCAACCTTAGTACACCTTGGAGCCCGGCACGCTTCCTTCAGCGCACGTACCTCTCCTGTACGTTCTCCTTGCTGCCGTCTCCTGTGCTATTCAGCAGAGTTATCTTCTCTTATCTTCTCTCACGCAGCGGGGTTGTGTATGCCAGCATATTACAGACAACAGAGTCCGGCTTCTTTCTAATCTAGAAGCTTTATTTTACAAGGCATAAATCATTACATTCCGGGAGAGTCGCAAGCCATGTTGGTGGCTTCTCCCTTCTCTCCGTTCTCCGGACACACAGAAACAGAAAATATCACATTACACAGTACAACAGTACACAGAGCATCCGGTGACGCTCTTCCTCCTGTGGGTGGGACAATCTGGTTGAGCTTGTTAACTCTAAAAGCTCCAAACCTCTACACCCCCTCTTGTCCCGCACACAGGGGCGTTGTAAGCATGCAGCTTACCCTACACAAACCCTCACAGAACTCCCCATGACGTTGGAAGCTCCGGGGCTTCGTGAACCCAACCCTCTGGTTCACCTGACCAGGACAGTACTTCAGCTTCTCCAAGCCGGTCTGAACGCACACGTCTCGAAAGAGAACGTCTAGGTGTTTGGGTCTGGCCTTGACTTGTCCAGACTCTGCCACCAACAAACAGAGTTGGTTGTCCTCCCAAACTGTCACGGGCAGGCAACTCTGAACGCAGATCTCTTGGACCAAACACCTATAGAACTCCAGTTCCCTGCAAAGCACTGACAACGCACTGTACCTGGCTTCTGCACGAGAACGAGCAATGAGGCTCTGGCACCGGGACTTCAGCCCGCCTAGAGCTCCTCCACACTGTACAACCATTTCAGACACAGATTTCCTGTCCTCGGAATTTGTCCAACCGCCGTCGCACCAGCGCGTGAGCTGGGGCTCACCGGTAGCTGACAACTCCGGGCAAAACTCCTTAGTCTCCTGCAAACTCTGGAGCACTCTCACCATGCCATTCCAGGCATGCATGCTGGGATTTGCAGCCACCTTGCTGAACAGATCCACAGCAAATGCTATGTCAGGTTTGCTCAACCATGGAGGAAACAACAGCCTCCCAGGAGCTGACCTAAACACCTCGGGGCTCTCGAACTCGGAGCGTTCCCCGGTCTGACTGTCCTCACCTAGACACGTCTCCATGGGTGTTCTGACATTAGCACATTCAGACACTCTGAACTTCTTCAACGACTGCACTACCTTGCCAGTCTGATTGAGCAAGACACTACCGTCTTCGGCTCTGTCTACCTGCACACCTAGGTAAACACCAACAGGGCTTAGGTTCCTGAGCTGGAAAGACTGACCAAGCTCCTCTGCGAACCGTTGCACCTGTCCCCTGGTCTCCACCAGGTAAAGCATGTCCGCACCGGACTGCAGAACTAGCTCCTGCTCTGGACTTACTCCTGCCAGAAACAGGCAGCTATCAGCACAACTCTGGCTGACTCCTAGCTTTCTCAAAGCTTCTTGCACGCCTGAGGACCAAACTCTGACTGACTCCTTCAAGCCAGTGATTGCCTCGTGCAAACTCCACACCTGATTTGGCCCGTTGTCCTCGAACCCTGGCGGAGGTACCTCGTACCTCTCCTCATCCAGGTCGGAATCCAAACAGGCATCCAAACCAAAGTGGCTTGCCTCAAAGCTGCTTTGAGTTGCGACCGCTAACAGCATGCGCGTGGTTTCGCTTCTGAGAGAGGGCGCGTCCAGTACCTCGTAACAATGGACCCCCTCCTCCTGAGTGAAACCTCTGGCTACTGACCTAGCCTCGCACTGCAACTCGCCAGTTGCTGCCGTCTTGAGTCTGCACACCCAACGACCTTCTGACAGCGTCGTGGTTGTGCACACACCCAAAGACCTCATTGAGCTTACCTGCTCTACCATGGCATCCTGCCATTTCTGGGCCTCACCTTGAGATACCCATTGAACCTTCACAAGGCTCTCCGGTTCACACTGAACCAAACAAGCACTCACGCTAGTGGCCGTGAACCTTTCGGGCAGAATCTCTTCAGTGGATCGTGCATACTGCTGTGATACCACTTCAGATTCTCCCTCTGCTCCAGTTGCACTGGACTCCACCTGCACGTCCTTGACATCAGGCATCTCACCTACAGACTTACTGCGCCTGTGCATCCTAACTGAACCACTCAAGGATGACATTGGCGCGCCTTTGGGCTCCTGCTTCCCTGCCAAAGAACCCTGCTCTTGCTCCGGGACGAGACCTGCGTCAGGCTCTCCTGGAGAAGAGTTGCCACACAAAGAGTCGCCAAGCGTGGCCTGCCTCCTAGTCCGTGACATAGGAGTTGCGGGTGCACTCCCAGGCTGCTGCCTTGGAGTTGCCCCTAGCTGCGCTGCACCCTGGTGATGGCCGGGAACTCGGCCCAAGCCACCAGCAGTTGCCAAAGCCACAGCAATACCCCCTCTTGGGGCTGATCCACCTGGACCACTGCCACCAGCAGGTGGCGCATTGGCCTGTCCAGCACTGACAGGACCATCCAGAACATCAGGGCTTCTAGGGATGTGTTCCAATCCATTCTGCTCACAAAATTCAGCACTCCTGCTGACTAGAACCTGGGTCTGGTCACTATCTGTGTTAACTAACCTCCAGCTATGCAAGCTGGGTTCGCACCCACAGAAAGACACTTTCAGAACCTTGGTATCACCCAGTTCCACCCGGAACCCTTGTGGAAGCTCTGCATCCAAGAGCATGTCTTCAGTGGCAGCATGCAGCATCCTTTGCTGCCTCTCTGCAAGACCACATACCTGTGAAGAAAGCAGGTTAGTCACACTGTGCTTACTCCCCCTCTCACTGAGGACCTGGGAACAGCCTACTCCAGTAGAAACTTGCTGTTCCACTGCAACCAGTGGTGCTGCTTCAGTTGCCTCCTTGAGCAACGCAGACCACATGTGGTGAGAGAAAGCATCAGCCAAACACTCAGAACAACACGCTCCCCCCAGGTTAGCTTCTGGCATCCCTTCAGAAACAGCCACATGAACCAGGGAAAAGGGACGCGTGGTTTCCCTTTCAGACGCGGGGTAGCAGGATGTCGACTCCTCGACCTTGCAAACCCTGCAATCAAGAAAGCTGTTACATGCCCTTAACTTGCACCCTTCAGAGAACTCAGGCTGCTTCAGCACACTGTCCCAGTGGCGATTTGCCAGCCTTTGGTACCACTGACACAAACATAAGTGGTGCACGGGCACATTGGTGCACTGAGCAAACACTCCATCAGCGCCACCTCCCCCTGTTCTTGCTCGAGGCCCCTCGACAGCAAACAGCCCGTCCTGGCTGCCTTTCACGCGTAGAAGCATCTTCTGGCCCCTGCAATCAGAACAGGTGATAAGCACAAAACAAACAGCAAAAACATTGGACAGAAGGTTTGACACAAACAAATACACAGTTATGTCAACAGCCACAGAAAACGCCAGTTCTGTCCCTTGGATCTGTCCCTTGACTGTTAGCAAAAAGTCAAGCCTTTTCTTGCCTCCAACAGTCAGTTCTCCAAACTGCTCTATAGGAGACTCGCAGTTCCTCACATGTCCACCAGGAGGAACGATGACGATGACGACGGCAACCATCACACGCAGCCCACCAGGGTTGGCCTTCGTTGCCACGGTGACTGCATCACAACAGTAGGGCTTATCTCGGCTCCGTCCTTCTCATTCAGCTGGGCACGTGACCTGATGGCTGTGAGAAACGGCCTTGCCCTTATCTTCAGCCATGCACGTCAACAAAAAACCAGGTGCAGGCTACGTGACAAAACACAGCTCCACATTCAAGGCTTTTACACTGGCTTCAGACTTGGAAACAGCCCCTCCCTTTCTGGGAGCAAAGCCCACGGCGATCTGGCCCCCCTCCTGCTTTCAATGGCACTGTTGCTTCTCAACAGCCATAAGCCGAGCTGGGGGCGAGCTTTCCAAAGCCACTTCAGCCAGTCCCTCAGCCCCGTGAAACTGGGCTAGGGTCTTCTTCCAGGCTTCACAAGCACTGGCCAGACCTTCCTCTTCACAGGCGTTGGCCAGAACATCAACGCTCTCAGGGAACAGCCCTCTGCATTGAAGCTGTGAGGCTGGGGGTGCTTGCAAACAAAAGCTTCCCTCCTCCTTGCTGGGAATGCTATGGCTCCCTCCATCTTGCCCAGGGGTAGCGTACTTACGAATCTGTAGCTTCTCACCCGGCTCCACGGATGGGGGTTTCACCAGAGAGGGTACACTGCTTGGGCACACCTCGATCTGGACTTTCTTGCTGCCCTCCAACGTCTGGCAGCAGGTTTTAGGCTCCTGAGCCATTCAGCAGACTGCTGAATGCTCCTGCTGGCAAAGCAAACTCCCTGGGTGCTCCATCACAGTCCAAACCAGGGAGGCACTTCTCAGCTTGGCACACACGTTCTGGATCCTTGGAACTGCTCCAGAATCAATCCAGAATGGGGAAAAGCTTGGGCCCATAACCTGAAGTGTTTTTGATTGTTGGAAACACTTCAAACCAACCTTAGTACACCTTGGAGCCCGGCACGCTTCCTTCAGCGCACGTACCTCTCCTGTACGTTCTCCTTGCTGCCGTCTCCTGTGCTATTCAGCAGAGTTATCTTCTCTTATCTTCTCTCACGCAGCGGGGTTGTGTATGCCAGCATATTACAGACAACAGAGTCCGGCTTCTTTCTAATCTAGAAGCTTTATTTTACAAGGCATAAATCATTACATTCCGGGAGAGTCGCAAGCCATGTTGGTGGCTTCTCCCTTCTCTCCGTTCTCCGGACACACAGAAACAGAAAATATCACATTACACAGTACAACAGTACACAGAGCATCCGGTGACGCTCTTCCTCCTGTGGGTGGGACAATCTGGTTGAGCTTGTTAACTCTAAAAGCTCCAAACCTCTACAGGTGAGCATATAGATAAGGAGGAAGCCCAATGGGTGTGAAGGCACTTGCCCATCTGTGTGTTGATCTCCACATACAGTGGTACCTTGGTTCTCAAACTTAATCCGTTCCAGAAGTCCGTTCCAAAACCAAAGCGTTCCAAAACCAAGACACGCTTTCCCATAGAAAGTATTGCAAAATGGATTAATCCGTTCCAGACTTTTAAAAAGAACCCCTAAAACAGCAATTTAACATGAATTTTACTATCTAATGAGACTACTGATGCATAAAATGAAAGCAATAAACAATGTACTGCAGTCACACAATCAATCAATCAATCAATCAATCAGTAGCTGAACTGGGTTCCAGACAGTCACAAAAACAAAACAAAAAAGCCACAAAAACAAAAACGCAAAATAAATAGCAAAAAACAGACAGACCTCAGTGTAACACTCAAAATGGAAGTGTATCACTCAAAACGCAGCATGTTCAGCATCTGAAAAAAGTTTGCAAACTGGAACATTTACCAGGTTTGCAGTGTTTAGGTTCCAAGTTGTTTGAGTACCAAGACGTTTGAGAACCAAGGTACCACTGTACATGCAATTGAATAGGCAGATAAAACATCTCTATTCCATCAGGTGGTGGGGAGAATTGCTGAATTTTTACTAAGCTGTCAGCTGCTGCAAATTGAGATGTCTTTATTCTTCCTTGTAGACCATTTGTGAAGTTTGGTTCTTTTATCATGATGCATTTTATCATGTATATTTTCTCCATGTTTGAGATACTGAGGGGTTCTCTGGAGCCAATTGTCAGAATAAAATGTATTTAAAATGACATACAGTAAATGACTCAAGCTTTGAAAGGGTCCGTAACTCTTCATCAAGGCCACCACAGGCTACTGTACATATGGGTTCTAATACTTAATGACTATTTTGAAAAGATCACGAAATAGATTCAATTCATTCTCCCCACCCCCTTTTAATGAATACTGGGTAGAAATAAAGCTTCATTTAGTAAACATCAAGCAACATGCCATTAAAAAGGATTCACAGTTTAAAATCAATACCTGCATTACAGGTCAGGTGAACGTGTTCTCTCTCAGCTTCATTCTCTCCCTCCACTCAACCTTCTGATAACTTGCATTAATCCCATGCCCTTTGGTGGAGCTTTACTGTGAAAAGCTGATGTAATATTTATTGATTTACAAGCAACTCTGCCTTTACATTGTTTTCACTCATTCCCAGTTTTTCCATATTCTCTTTTCACTTGAATGCCTGAAACAAATCACTGAAAAATCCATGCAAGGAAGCCTCTCTGGGAACTAATCTTGTTTTCACAGGTTGAAGTTGCTGCCGGGAGACAACTCTGGCACCGATAGAACAGTAAGAATTAGTGAATGACTTTGGGTCAATATTTGGCAGGGGCACATTCTCTCTCCCCTCCCCTCCCTGACTCACTCCCCATTTCTGTCAATATTTGGAATCTGAAATTACAGAACAAAAGGTCCGGACCTTCGGCTGCTAAATCAATAGAACTTCAATTAATTCAATGGGGCTGCAGCAATTTATGCAGGCTGATGGCTTGGCCTTATATTATTGTTCATTTTCGTTATCAAATTTGATTCAGGTTCCTGTTCTTTTGAGCACAATAAACAGAGCAGGTCATCGGCTGCATTGATCTAAGGTTAAGCTCTTTCATTAAATATTCCATTCATGCTGCTTGATTAAAAAATGCTCCGGCTTTGAATTCAGTGAAGGAAATGAACTTAGTTGCAGAGATTAAACTTTTGAGGGCTGCTTTTGTGAATGGGCATATGTTGGGTAACAAAATAAAGTTGTATTTATCAGGAAAGGGGAAAGATTTTCCAGTGACCACTTGAAGGAGCCACTGTGGAAAATTCAAGAAGGTCCCCTCTGTCAAATATAACAACTGAGAAGGGACAACCTTTCAGATATTTGGGGCTTAAGTTGTTTAGGGCTTTAAACACTAATGTGAGCGCCTTGACTTGGGCCCAGAAAAAGAAAAGGTGGAGTGCAGCTGTTTAGAACAGGGGTCATGTGATTTTGGACCAGTTTCTTCCTAGCATGCAGGACTGAATGTCCTACTACAGGGATGTTGGCCAAACTGACTGGGGTTTTAGTTAGAAACATTTGGAGAGCAATATGTTGGCTACCCCTGTCCTACAACATCTACGCACATCATTTGCTCTTTCAAAATCATTGCATGTTTCAATGTACAAACACCGTTCATCATTATCCATAATAGTGCCCCCTTTCAATGGTTGACTAGCCACAGACAGTTGAATTATATCACTTTTGTCAGTTTGAACAATATGAAGAGAAAGCTGGTGGAGAGGAAATGCTCAAATGGAAGCATTTTTGATGTGACAGACAACAATAAATGTTGCTTTCCACATTGTAGCTTTTCATATGGCCATATGGCCAGACAGCTTTCCCTGGAGAATTCTCTCTCTCTCATACAGAAAAATGAAATAAGGTAGGAAGCTGTTGGAAAAACTAGGAAATATAAACATCACAGATGGCACAGGTGATAGTACTGAGAGAAGAAAAAAGAGACTAAAACATCAGCCCCCCCCCCTCTAATTGGCAGTGCTGAGATTAGATGCTGGGGAAAACTCTAGTTTCAAGCACTCTACATCTGCAATCATTTTCATGTTTGCATTCACTTGTGGTTCAATGCAGAAACGGGAAAGCTGTGAACATTCTAGTGGTATTCGACTAATGGCTGGTTGGGGCTGATGGGAAATGGACTCCCACAACATTTGCATAGCCACAGGTTACCCCTATCTGTCCCTGGGCAAATCTGCTCTTGCTTTGTTTTGGTGTTTGTATAAATAAAGTGTTAGCAAAGTCACTAAAATAACACTGATGGAGTCCAGAAAGGAAATAAAATCCTGATAACACTTTACTGGGAACACCCAACAAAACCCAGTGTATAATCTGCAGAGAAAGGAACACAGTGGCTTTGTCCTTCTTACTTCAGGCCTTGTGCATAGCAGGTAGATATTGAACCAAACTTACAGAAGAAAAACTACTGCAGAATCACACAGCCAATCAGAGCATATGCTACCTCAGTTGAGCCCATGCCACTCCCCCACCAGCACTGGATTTAGAGTGGTGTTGCAGTTCCCTTGCAAAGGGTGATGAGTTGAGGGGGTGCAAAATAACAATAATGATAATATAAATCCTTTTTTTGAGAAGGTCCAGAAAAAAGCAACTGTACCAAAAGGAATTATTGTGAAAATAAGAAATATTAAGGGGGTGCACCAATATTTGTCCTCACTCAGGGTGCCTTACTACTGAAGTCCGCCCCGTCCTCACCTTTAAATTTATTGATTGAGATCTGAAATTTCTTCAGTGCGAAGCATTGTATATTGGGAAGGATTTAGGGGTCATAGTAGGCAAGCCTGGACAGCGCGATGTTGTGATGCAATAAGATGAATGCAGTCAAGGTTGCATTAACAGGATCATCTCTCTCAGCACAGACTTTTCTTTCTTAGATGTCCTGCCCTTGGCCCTCAGACCTGTGGCTCCCAGCCTTGTTGCATGCTATGAGAATAACTCAAAATTCACTGGACTTAACACACTGTTCTCAGTTACAGGAAGGTAGCCGTGTTGGTCTGCCATAGTCAAAACAAAATAAAAATAAAAATGCACATGAAAGCTCATACCAAGAACAAACTTAATTGGTCTCTAAGATGCTACTGGAAGGAATTATTTTTATTTTTTGTTTTGTTTTGACACTGTTCTCAGTACACCTTTAGGTCACCTTTCTCTCTTCTCATGACTGAATCTAGCTACTTGTTCTGTGTTCCAAAAATGACCACCCAGTTTTGTGAGCTGGACTATGCATGTGCATTATTTGTTTTATTACATTTATTTATGTAGTACATATATGCCATCTATCCTCCAGTGAGCTCATGGTGGTGTGGTGTTCATGGTTCATTTCCTCTTCACTTTATCTTCACAATGACCCAGCAAGGTAGTGCTGCACATATCACTTCTCTGTCAGCCCAATTTCTCACTGAGCAGAGAAGTTTTCTGTATTTGCATGACCTCTAGCTAAATAGACTCCTATCCATTCACAGGTCCTTCAGTCATAGCTCATCTGCAGCATACAGATTTGTAGGAAAAGAGGTGGAAGAATGTCCTGAATTCATTAGCAGAACTTGTTTGTCATAAAAACCACTTCATCACCATCATTTTTAAAATTTGTTTTGCTATTTGCTGTAAATCTCTGGAATTAAAGTGTCTTAACCTCATTGTGTTTATTCATCAATCATAAAAATTTCTTTCCCCATAATTTAGGCTTTGATTGCAATCAACTGTTCAGTGCTTCGTGGGCAAAGGGAAAAAAAGAATGAAAAACAACCGAATGCACTTGTAGTCCCTTTTCAGATCTTGCTTAGGCCCCATCTGCACTATACATCTAAAGCAGTATCATACTAGTTTAGGAAGCCAAACTAGTTTAGGCTTCCCCCAAAGAATCCTAGTAAGTATAGTTTACTAAGTGTGCCAAGGGTTGTATGGAGACTCCTATTCCCCTCACAGAGCTACAATTCCTAGTGTTCCCAGGGAAGAGGGGTTGTCTACTAAACAATTCTGGGGGTAAATGTAATCAATTAATTATTCTTTGCAGATTGAAAGCAACAACAACAGAAAACACTGGCAGTGATGTCATGGGAGGAAATGTGATGTCATGGTGGCATTTCCCAGTGATGTCACAGACAGGCCCTGTAATGAAGGTCAACTGGGAGAGGGGAGACTGTCTATACTATAATTTTCAGGCAGTTCCTGCTGGTGCTGAAGCTTGCAAGCTACATGCAGTCTTCTTCACACACACACACACACACACACACACACACACATATATAATATTAAAGGCATTCTCACCCACCTGAAGATTCAAGCCCTCCATTTGCCACCAGGGGGTGAGAGGCAGACAGACATGGAGACTTCAGGCCAGACATGAAGGTCTGGCAACCCTAAATAGGATGGATGATTTTCAGAGCTTTTTCATGCAGAGCTCCAAATTCTCTCCATCAGGAAAAGGGAATAGCTTTTCATTTTTCATAATACGTTGCGTAGCAGCCTTGAGTCAATGATGACAGGTGACATAGAAGTCCTTTAAATAAAGGAACGCCTGCCTGCCTGCCTGCCTTCCTTCCTTCCTTCCTTCCTTCCTTCCTTCCTTCCTTCCTTCCATCCGTCTGTCATCATTTCTTTCTTGGCAAGACTGGCCTCCTATTATACTCAAAATAAGCAGGTTTGCAATATAATACTAGTTATAGTGAGGTGAATCAAACATATCTGAGAACGAATGAATGAACGGTAATGAGAGATTCCCTCCTGGCATCATTTCTGGGATTAGTAATTTGCAAAATTGTGGCAGTGTGAGGGAACAGCATGGGAAAGCCATTTCCTCCCTCCTTTGTCCAGTCTAAATGCAAATCTGAATTTTCTTGGCAGTTCATTTACATATTAATGTCTCTCCTATTCCACTCCAGAGATCTCTTTAGATTTTCTAAATTAAAGTAGGTGGGCTGATGGAAAAGGGGGTCATTCTGTTCCACCAGCTACATCAACCTGAGACACCTATCACGGGGAAGACCAGTAATATGAGGGGGGGGAGATGCATCTGATCAATGCCCTCCTCTTCCACTACCTGCCTCTGTTCAACCTGTTTGGGGAAAGGTTAGGGGTGAAAGAACAGAGGGAATGGAGGTGACCCCAGGGCTAGGGATATATTTTGTAACTGCACTGAAACGCAAACAAATAATGTTTGGAAAGGGTAAGGGTGCACACTGGTCTAATTAGCATTTCTTCCTTGTAGCTTGCAAAATGTCAGCTACCAGTTGGTGGAAAATAAAGATGTAATGTGAGCAGTAATGAATTAAATTGTGGCTATTTGCATTGGAATGCTAAGATAATGATCTGAAATTACTATTGTAAATATTCCCCCTGACAGTTCTAAATTGGACTTAGAGCTAATAGTACTTTGAATGAACTTTCAGCCACAAAAATCACTTTTAATGGTTTATTCTCTGTTTTGGTGATGACACTGGCTTTCTAAAAGATAATACACCTCTAGGTTTGTTCAAGCAATTTGGTAATTGTCACATAGATCAATAAAGTTTAATGAACAACCACGGGGGGCTGTTTGGCTCATTCACCAAGTTAGAGTGAAACAAACTTGATTATTACCCATCGTCCAAATGCTCGATTAGCCTATAACACAGACTATAAGTACTGCTGAGGGTGTCTCCCCACCCTTCCTGTCTGCTTTAGAAAGCATCAAAAGGCAAATATTTTCAGAACCATTGAACACTTAGATACACTTTTCTCATGTTAGCTGTGATTTACAGCTCACTGTTAGCATAAGAAATTGGCTGAGAAAATTTATTTTCCTTTGTCTACAGACTAGAAGTCTTGTCACAGTGAGGCTACAAAGCAATCTGCAGAATCACCAGATACTTTGAGAAATACCTCTTGCCCGAGTAGCTCATCAGAATCAGTCTAATATGCTAAACTGCTACTACCACTACTACTGGTGATGCAATATTATTCATGGTATTTTCTTTTGCACCATAAAGCCTAACTGCATTTTACTCTACACAGAAACACACACACAAACACACACACACACACACAGAGAGAGAGAGAGAGAGAGAGAGAGAGAGAGAGAGAGAGAGAGAGAGAGAGAAACAGTTATCTCACAATAAGAGCCTCCTGGATCAGACCAATGGCCCATCTAGTCCAAAAGCCTGTTCTCACAGTGGCCAGCCAAATACAGGGCTTGGAGTTGGTAGCTGACACCACATTGCGTGTGAGAGGAATTCCATTGTTTACTATGCACAGTGTGAAAAAGTATAACCCTTTGTCAATCTTTAATATTCCAACATTGAGTTTCACTAGATGTCCCCAAGATCTAATATCATTTTCTTTCTTCACACCATGCATAAATCTACATGCCTCTATCACGTCTTCTCTTACTCACAGTTTTTCCCAAATTAAAAAGACCCCAAAGTTGTAAGCTTTCCTCATAAAGGAGTTGCTCTGCACTTTCATTATTTTGGTTGCCCTTTTCTGAACCTTTTCCAGCTCTATAATATTCTTTTTGAGGTGAGGGAACCAGAAATGGACACATAATTCCAAGTGTGACCTCACCATAGATTTGGATAAGTAGTCAATCAAATAATTTGTAATATAACTGAGCCTGCTATGTTTTGAATTCAGTAAGAGTTTGGATAAACCCTCCACACTATTCCTCATGGAATGGTTGGAGATCCAAGGTTAAAAATAGGAACATATGTGCAATGCCATCCCAAATACCTCCTTGAAGCACACCAATTCTGTGAAGCCTGTGTACAATCCCCTAGTGTGGGATGAAATCCACTGGGAGCAGTCAAGTACAACATTGCTTGTTTTCCTAGAGTGGACATGCAAGGGAATATTTGGTCAAGGCAGTCAAAACTTCCTGGTCCTCCTGGCCTGGAGCATCCTTCCTTGCATGTGACTAGTGGGTGGGTGTGACCTGTCTAGACCTGGAAAAAGGACAAGGCATGCTGCCACTCTCTCTCTCTTTTCCATCTTCCTTTCATCCTGTGAAATGCTGGACTGCTAACCTGCAGTCACTTGGTAAATCCCCCTTGTGGAGTTAACCTGTTTGTATATGTTTGAAACTTTAAGCCTAAAGCCTGCCCTCAGAGATCACACTGTACTCTGCCTGATCGTGAGTAAACTTTCTTTTTGTTACTTATGAATAAGACCGTGGTGTCTTTATTCTTTTAGGAGGGATTCAAGGGGCCTTACCAGGAAAATATTAGAACACATTTCAATCTGGACAAACCAGATTGAATTGCGTATTGTCTTAAGAAACTCACACGAGTTTGCAACAAGTCTTCTGCTGTGTAAAGGGGAAAGTAAAGGAACTTGCTAACGCAAGTTAGGAAGGATATTAATAAACAATATATCCTGTCCTGCCACCCTGAACATTCCCACACCTAGTTCACCTGACGATGTAAACATGCAGAGTGTGGAGTGGAGAAGGTATTTACTTGTGTTCACTTGAACATGGGTAGGACACCTCATCTGATGAGGGAGCCTGTTTTATCAGGTTGCCTAGTCACACGAAGGGTTTTAACTGCGTACAAGCAACTGTGAATAGAAGCCTCTTGCAGACCTTCGCTACTTACCACCAAGATACAGTGGTACCTTGGGTTACAGATGCTTCAGGTTACAGACTCCGCTAACCCAGAAATAGTAGAAACAAAATAGAAAATTCTTTCCAGTAGCACCTTAGAGACCAACTGAGTTTGTTCTTGGTATGAGCTTTCGTGTGCCTGCACACTTCTTCAGATACACTGAAACAGAAGTCACCAGATCCTTAAATATAGTGAGGGAGTGGGGAGGGGTATTACTCAGAAGGGTGGTGGGAATGGGTGATCAGCTGATAGGTGTGGAAAACCTGTTGACGACTCTTAACGGCTGCAATTAGTCTTGCAGGGAAAGGCAAGGGGTGAGATGGCTAAAGATAGCTTTGTTATGTATAATGAGATAAGAATCCAGTGTCTTTGTTCAGACCAGGTTTCTCCATGGTTTTAAGTTTGGTGATTAGTTGCAATTCAGCCACTTCTCTTTCCAGTCTATTTCTGAAATTTCTTTGTATTAAGACAGCTAATGGCAGACCAACACCTGTAACCAGAAATAGTACCTCGGGTAAAGAACTTTACTTCATTATGAGAACAGAAATTGTGTGGCAGCGGCGTGGTGGCAGCGGGAGGCCCCATTAGCTAAAGTGGTACCTCAGGTTAAGAACAGTTTCAGGTTAAAAACGGATCTCCAGATTGAATTAAGTTCTTAACCTGAGGTACCACTGTCATTACATATAATTACATATAAAACCTCAAACCTCATTGTATTTTTACATTCTATTGGAAGCTGCCCAGAGTGGCTGGGGCAACCCAGTCAGATGGATGTGGTACAAACAAGAAATTATCATTTTTAATAATTTTGATGGTGTGCTATGTATGTTTGTTTCTTTTTTGTTGTTTGTTTTAGACTTCTTAGAAAGCCATGTAAGCACTTTATACACAAACTGTATTTAGTAATAGGAATAGTAATGATTCCTGTGCCTATCCCAAAGAGAACCAACAAAAGAGGGACAATGTGATGGTAAGCAAGGATTTCCATGCCCTTATAATAAAAGGAACACAGTGAAACAAGGATGAATTGTGACAAGGAGAGGCTGAGGAGATGCCCCAGAAGGTTACAGCATTTGATTGCCTAGAAGTTTGACCTATTCAGTATATAGGTCAGCCTGCCATGCGTTAAGAGAGGCTGCAGTATGCTGTTGATGCTTCTGCAGGAAATGGCTGCTTGCTAGAACGTCAAATGTTTCATCAAGCGCAAGGATACCAGCTCCTGCTCTGGACCATTTTGGCATCTTACAAAGATAGCCCTGAAGTATGTGTGTATTTATAATCTCTCTCTCTCTCTCTCTCTCTCTCTCTCTCTCTCTCTCTCTCACACACACACACACACACACACACACACACACACACACACACACACTATGAAGGAGAAATTCATTTGGCCTGCATTATAAAGTGAATCAACCTAATTCACCACACCTAGATTTACATGTAGATCATGACACAATTATCAATTAGATTTCCACTTCTTGAAATTTCGTGATGCAGTTTTGGTTCAAAACATGCACACACAGAATCTCCATTTCATTCATTCATAAACTTTATTGCGTTAGCCAAAGGCCATGGCATCGTTCACACGGAGAACAAAAGGAAAAACAGCAATAACCATAAAAACATTTTTTTAAAAAACATTTAGCACTACCACTGCAATAAACCACAGTCAAGTCTCCTAGAGATTATTTGTTGCATAAACTAGAATAGCAGGGAAATCTCAGGTGAAATATGCCAGGTTAAATGTCCAAGAATCTCCATTTACACGGAACAATGCATACAAAAATAAGTGCTTTTCAAAACTTTCAAAAATGGTTTTTTTTAGGGGAGCAAAAGTGCAAAAGAAAAGAAATCTGCACAAAATCTAGCAGGATCTATGACTGAGTGCATGAGAAAATGACATGGAATGGAAATATGCTGATCCATTCATCACTAAAATATTCAAAGTAGCAGATTCAAACAGGGATTCTGGCATAGAGACGCTAGCAGGTATGTTAGTCTTTGTGCTACCTGGCGAGTTTTTGAGAAAGGGGAAATTGCTCACCCCTGTACTTAAGTGGCAGCAATACAACTGGTCAGAGTATGAGGCACCTAGCAAAGCAGCTGTCAGGCAGCCACTACAGCCCCACTGGACCCTATAAATCTTGGAAACTGACTTGATTTGTCATAAGCTTTAACTCACTTCTATACAAATTCATGGGTATGGGTGGCTGTTCCTAGTGACTTTCCACTTATTTTTGCAGAATGCTTGTTATGTTGTGTCATTCCAGAACATTTTTGGGGTGGGGTGGGGTGGGTGGGTAGGAAATGCCAGCCACAGCCAGGGATTTTTTTTGGGGGGGGATTTGATTCAGTTTGCATCTAAAGGTCAAACTACCTATTTCACACTTTCTGAAACAATGTGAGAACGGAAACACAGCTTTTCTTCAAAATTTCATAATGCTGTTCTCCAGCCAAGTAATGTGGGGGGAAAAATGCATATATTTGGGTAAAGGGTCCTTAAAGAGTAGTGAAAACAACATAGGGAAATGCAAAATTTTAGGGAAAGCTGTTTTCCAAAGGTGTGTGTTTTAGGCAAAAATTGCCTACAAATATGTTTATGATAGGAGAAATCCACAAAACTGAGGATGAATTTTCATAAGGATTTTAAAACACAACAAATTGATATGGAAATGTGGAGACCTGAATTTCTGGCGGGGGGGGGGACGAGAAGCAGAGAGAAAGTGAAATTCAAACATCCCTAGCACTGCACACACACATAAACACACACTTCACTTTTGGGAGCCATCACACACACCCCTCTCAAATTTCCAGGAATAACATTACATCCTGTGCATTCTGGGAAAATAAAATGGTTCCAGTTGCTGCTTCTAGTCTAGAGAAACATAACCCCCTCCCCCTCCCCCGAGTAATAAAAATTTACCCATATGATATATATATATATATATATATATATATATATATATATATATATATATATATATATATATATATATATATCACTATAGCAGGAACAGTCTTGTTACAGAAGGACTGACTCTATGTGTGCATGCAGTATTGACTCTTCTCTCCCCTATCCACTTTCTGCTGTTTGCCGAGATTGATACATTTTAATGGTTGCCCTTATTGATCTTGCAGTTTTCACTACTCTGACTTAAGTTTATGGGCCCATTTCATTTTAAATGGGGACTTGTGTACTCCATAAAATTAAAGCAAATAAGTGCGTTTCCTTCCACTTTATAAAATCTTTGGCCTGGTGGCTGCAATGGAAAGGATAGGTTGTCTCTTCTTCCCAAATAATTAACCTGACTGAGAAAGATGTGGTTACAAATGTAGCTTAATCTCCTGTGCAGGGTCTTAGGAAGTCAGTATGTAAGGGTGACAGAGAATTACATCAAACTGGGACAATTTGCCAAGCCAATTAAATAAACTATTACATTTGTGCGATTTTCAACTTAAATTGATTTATTTTTATCCAAGGCATGCTAGTGGGTTTTTTTTCCTTGCCAGCCTCTGTTGTCAAGACTAAGCAGATTTGTGTGTGTAAGTGATACTCCCCATTGAAGCCTCCCACAGTGAATCTTTTCTTCCCAAAGTGGCAGGCAAAATTAGTAATGGCAGACTCAGCAGTGTAATGATACCATGCAGTGATTCAAGTATTTCCCATACATGTGACAAAATAGCATTACCTGGTGCTTACAAGCAAAGGCTCACTTAAGGATTCCTCCATGCAACATATCCTTGTTACTGATGATGCCAAAATTACGAATTACCTGACTGGTTTTACAAATCAGGCTACCTCGTAAGATTGATCATAGAATACAGATGGACAGATCAGATTGTTTCTGATGCTCATTCATAAATTATCTTTCCATGATAATCTGAGGGGTTTAAAAATGTACAAAAATGGGTTAAATATATTAAAATATATAAATATAATTATAATTATGTTCTGATCTCTATCTTAGTCTGGGACATGTGAATTAGGTCAGTTCGTTTAAAAACAGGGAGGAAATTCTTTTTCATTCACAGAGCATAATGAATTGAGCTTCTATTCATCCAGACTGTCTTATCTGGATCAGAATTTAAGGAAAAATATCTGTGCAAGTGTGTTCTCCATGTTCAGGAACCAAAAGTAGCCGAACTTGCTTATTGCTGACCCCCTTGCTCTCAATTCAGTTGCCACCAATTGCTGTGAAACTAGGCTTTCTTTAAATATATATTTCAAAGATAAAGTACAAAAGTTGCAAAATATTTTCATAGAAAAGAAGAGGATACTAAGAAGGGACAATCTTCTTTTAGACCACATTGCTTTATTCTCTGAATAATGCAGACAATTGAAAATGTTAATTTATTTTTTTAATGGTGTTATGCTTTCTTGTTAAAAGAAAACAGCCCTTCTCAGATGATTCACAGGTCAACGCACTGATGTCTAGCACTTTCAATGACCATCGAAATTCACAGGGGGAGGGGAACTATCCAAGCACAATTATCACATTAAAGGTGAGACTGACAAGTTCTTGCTTACCAAAATTTATTCTTTTTTTGTGATCCATGTGCACTCTCTGCTTAGCGAGAGACTGACCTAAGTTTCTCTCTTTCAAACAAAATAAATTTTTAGCCTTAAAAAGTGCCAACATCTTGACAAGCATCAGTATGTGTGGTATTTCTGTGTGTTTTCCCCCCAGTTATGAATAGTGCATGTATGCCCAAATCCACTAAGGAAAGTTTTTTCTTTTCATTTTATTCTGTATAAGGTTGTAGCAGGAGAGAATTTGGTAAATTCATTAACAAGAGTTTAGAAGTACAGGCACAGCCTGCTCAAAGCTAAGCATGTTTAGCTCCTCCGCTGACATAATTGAGAATTCAAGATGCTTAAATTTGACTGGATTACTCCCTAATCTCACCTCTTGGATCCCTGCTCAGGTATTCAGTGACCTGAATACCCCCCTAAAGACCCCCTTTTTATTCCAGTAGGCATTTTCAGTGATCTCCGATTTTATAATTTTAAACTGATTTTATCTGCATTGTATTATTACATACTACCCCAATCTTCACCCCAATTGTGGCTGACTAGTTAGCAACCTCCTCTCTTAAATTCTGACCCTCACTGGTTACAAGAACCTAAGAATTGGAAAAGACTCAGGTATGGCTTGGGGAGAATTCTCACGACCGGGTATAAAGACCTCAAGGGCCAAATATCCACAATGGTACTTTTCCTATTTATACCACACACATCTTACTGGGTTGCCCCAGCCACTCTGGGCAGCTTGTCTTACTTACCAAAACGACTTCTTATTATAAAAACACAATGGAACATTAAACATTAAAAAATAACTCCATACCCTCCAACATTTCTTCAATGAAAATAGGGACATCCTAAGGAAAAGTAGGATATTCTGGATCAAATCAGAAAGCAGGACGGCTTTTCTAAATCAAGGATGTCCCTGGAAAATAGGGACACTTGGAGGGTCCGCCAAGGTTTCCCACCCTTTGTTTATGGACTGCCTTCCAGATACAGAAAGAGGTTACAGATTGGATCAGGCATTAAAACAGATGCCATTATATGATATCTTTTTTTTTCTGGCAGTACTCAATATACCATTGCAGTACCAGCAACTCCCCGCCCCGGAAACAACAACCAATCAACCACAAATCTCAGCTAAGAAGAACAAAAGAGAAGGAAAGAGTCACAATGTTCACCCAGCCCAAACTTTGGAAGCTCTCCATTTCCACCCGTGCTCTGTCTCCTTCACCTACTCTCTCACTCACCCTCTCTTCCTTCTGGATCAGTAACAGGGATGGATACAAGAGCTTGGGGCGCGGGAAGGGAGAGGCAGCAGCAGACAACTAAAGGCAAGAGGAAGTGATCCCTGCTCCCCTTGCACTTCCCTGCTTCCACACCCAGACACCAGCACCAAGTGGGAGTCCGGCCCAAGGGTGGGCGGCTGGAGAGGTCTGTGGCTGCCAAGACAGTGGAGTCTCATTGCTGTGAGAAGGTGGAGGCACAGGTCCCCATTTACATGCGGCAGGCAGTGGGAGGGAGGAGGGACGGGCTGCCTCTGCTGCCTGAACTGGGTACACATGCTTGCTCATTGCTCACCTTGGTCCTGTCCTGGTGTGCCAGCCATTGCCTCTGGCCACCTGTTCAACATCTCCTCCTGTGCACAGCTAGGCAGTGGCTTGCCTCACTCCTGCGACAGAGAAAGGTCCGAGTTGTATCCCCACTAAAGCCGTGCAGGGCATTGCTGTTTGCAGTCTTCCCCCTACCCCACTGAGGGGTCAGATGCATGTCCAGTCACACTAGGTATCTGCCTAGGTATCTTCTTTTCTCAGAGTGGTGTTCCTTTTTAAACCTCCTATGCATGTCCTACCACTTTAAAGGTTTTGTCCCACTTCCTGGCTGATTGCTTTGCTGCTATCAAAATTATTCTGGAGTAACTTTTGTTTTGCAAACCATTTTCTTGCCTCGGGAGGCCACAGACCTAAATGATGCTGGTGCAACAACTTCATGCTGAGTATCGGCACCTTTATTTGTAGGGGGGCGGAGGGGAAGCACTGCTGCCACCAAAGAAGTGCCAGGCAGTTAGTGAATCTACTGCTAGGTGATAATGAACAGGAAACATTTGTCTTCAGGTAACTTGACCCAACTCATCACATAACAAGTAGCTATCTTAAAATGTTGCAGTAGATTATAGGTGTGAGAAAGGAACCATAAACACCGAGCTATCTTTTTTTGCATAAGCTAATAATAAGCAGAACCCTTGTTTCCCTATCAGAAGCATCATTAATTATGACAGATTATGAAAGCAGAGGGTACAGAGGAAAAAGGAATAGAAAATATAACCCACAAAACAAAGCCTTTGATGTAAAGGGGGGGGGCTCTACTAATAAGGAACGAACCCTTTTGTTTGTTGTAATATGATGATGAATGGAAGCTGTGAATAGAGACTGATCAGATGCCAAGAAGAGGGTAGAGAAATGAATTGCTCAAGCGTGGTCCATCCTCTGCAGGCATAGCTGCATATATCAAAGAGGAGATTAGCAGAGGTCTCCGTGAAGCCCTCTATCCTCCACTTATTTATTTATTAGTTCAGTCATTCATATATGCACACTTAGCAGGGGATTCACTTTACACCATCCTAAGCTGTACTTTCTAAAACAATAAAAGACCACAGGCATCCTTCAAAATTGCCCAAAAAGATTCATGAGACAGATCTGGAATAGAGGTTCTCTTTATTAAAATAGAACTTGTCAGAGGAACTGCCAACCAGCATTAACACAATTAACCAAATTCAAAGAAGTAGAAGCAGGTGAGGATTTATCTGACTCTGGTAGGGAAACATCCCTCCAGCCATTAGGCATGCGATGAAGCAAGATGCTACGTGTTCCCAACTAAGGATGAGGAGGAAATAACACCCTCGTTGCTGGGTGACTCTTGAGTATGAACACAGCAATCACACTTGGGCCCCATTGTTGAGTGCACATAAAATGTGCATGCCAGGCATAAGGGGGCACCCCAAGTCCCACCAGGCATGCCAGGCATTGTCGGATTTTTGAAGGGTGCCCTTTAATCCAATAATGCTTCAGTTTACCTACTGTTATCACCTTCCTCTACGCAGTGCCAGCCGCAGGTTGCCTTGCCATGCTGTTCCCATAAAGCCAAACAAATTCATCCCAGAAGTGCAGAGTAGGCAAAAAAATGGGGGGACCCAAAAGCCCATTAGGGAAACCTCCACAAAAATTTACATTCCGCCCCTTCAGCAGGTGACTGGGAGGGAGGAGTCTTCATAACTGGGTGGAAAGTGAAAAGGGTGCTTAGTAGTTGTGATGTGTAAGACGATAAAGATGCAGGAGGTTACCACAGGGATCGGTTTTGTGCAAGGTGGGGTTGCAAAAAAAGGAGGTGGGGAGGCATGGATATGGTGCTGAAGGTGAAAACAGGGTTGCAGAACAGAAGTGAGAAGTGGCTTCAGAAATGGGGTTGGGAAAGTGAAAAATGAACTTAGTAGTTGCATGGGATGGGAGGTGGAAGCTCTAGGGAGTTGTGTGGGGAAGGGGTGGTGGATTGTCAAATAGAGTGAGCAGGGCTGCAGCTGTGTGTGTGTGTGTGTGTGTGTGGACACACAAAATCCTAAATTGTGAGTTAGAAATCCATCAAATAAAATAAATATCAAATACTACCTATATCTTACTTTTCATCCTCACCACCTTTCTCACTGCATATTTGTAAGGCCTATGAACAGAAGTGCACTACCTCTAAACTTTGAACAGTTGGCATAGCATAAATAGTACTGGGGAAAAAATATTTATCTGACCAATTACAGTTGAAGATCAGGGATAAGCAACCTTCTTTTCATAAAGAGCAAAACAAAACCCTTCAAACACTGGGTTCCATCCAACTAAGCAGTATCCAGAGTAGAACCACTGAAATTAATGAACCTAAATTAGTAATGTCCACTAACTTCAATGGGTCTGAGTAGGGGTAACATTGGCTACAACTCATTGATGCTAATCACAAATATTTAAACAGCTGCCGACAGGCCTGGAGATGTTGTGGGGTGGGTCTTGCACACCCATGCACCACTCCCAGCTGAATCCTTCATGTGCTGGCAAATGCCTGCACATGTCTCGCATGTATGGGATTTCCTCTGCCCATGTAGGGATAAAGTAGGCTGGGGGATGAATAAAATTAATCCTGTTTCATTTGATGAAGGACACATTTATATCATAGACAATAGACATTTCATGAGGTGAAATAGATCTTTCGCCTAATAGGACAGCACATGGCCCCTTTTTTCCAGGTCATCTGACTGAACCTTCCTTCCAACTGCATTTTAGCTTCAGAAGGATAGTTTCTGGGTTCTCTGGACACTCCACATAGATTGGCTTATAGTCTTATCACTGTTTATTTTAGCAAAGAGTTCTTTCTTCCTCCCTGTTGCCTCTGAACAAAAGCAATACATTTATTTTTCACCGTCAAAGGGAATTGCCTCTTGGATGATTTCACAAAAGCACATCCTTCTCTCCTTTACCATGAAATAAATTTACAAGACTAAAGGCATCATCCTATTTTTAAATCCTCCCCTTTGTCACAAACTGACAACAAAGGCCCATCTTTAAATTAGTAAGGTAGCGGCAAAGCAAAGTATATATTATTTGATAGTTCTGTGGTGTCTGGTACCAGCATTGTGTACGTTGTAGGCATCAAACACGGAAGTGACAGCCTTTATTATTATTTTCTTTCATAGCAAAGAAAATGGGGAAAATGGGATTATTTGTTTATAGATTTGAAAGTACTAAGAAGCCTGTACATATTTCAGTTGACTTTAACACAAAAGAATAATTTATTGCACGTACCTAACAAAAAGCTCTTGCCCCAATCCGACTGGCTTCCTTTTCAATGCCACCGTGCAAACTTGCCTTCCCGTCTTTCTTGCCTGGGGCTGGCAACTGGCCATCATTGTGCTTGTCGCGGGCCCTTCGCCCTGTACAGCCCACCCCCGGACGTTTTACGGTCTATGAGTGCTGCACCAACGACAAACAGTCCCCAGCTGCTGCCCTTCAGACTACTAGCTGGATCCTGCTTACTCCATTCACCACAGACGAGGATATTGAACTAAAAAGATGTTTATTGCGTACAAAGCTTGTGGTTGCTGATAAATAAAAGGTTGTTCAATAAGCTTATAACAGTTGTCCTATACCGGCCTAATACCTCTAAATATTACCGGCCTAATACCTCTAATAGTAAACTAAATATCAATAACAATGCTTTTCACAATCTCTTTATCCTCTCTGCTAACATCCACCTAAGACTCTAAACTCCCAGCTCTATCTCTTGACTCACACTGCTCAACTCCAACTCTAACTCCCCGCACTTAACTTCAACTCACTCTAACTTCCTCCTGCCCACACTTCAACTGACTTACTGCCCACTGGGAGGGGTGTTTTATACTCAGGCTAAGCCCGCCCCTGAGGGTTCTAACTGTCAGAACATTTAACCCCTACCTGGCATGAGGCTAGTTCTCCACATACCTCCCTCCTTTTTAGGTTTGTATCAGAGGAGTTACTAGCCAAAGTATCCCTCTGTTACAAACAACATTTTTAAACATTAACATAAACAATACATTTTATAACTCTTACCTATATTACCTAACTATAGCATAATATTACATCTTCAGTAAAAGTACATATAGTTGTGAACATTATATACAATAGTTCATGCAGCATTAGGTCTTTATTGCAAGAAAAACCGTAACTGTCCATTTTAACCTTTGCCTTTGGGTCTTCATTATAAGGCGTCTGCGATGATGTTTAGGATCCTTTCACGCTCCTTATCGTCCTTAACCGTCGCAAGAAGTATCTTTCTCGGGGCACCAGTCTTTTCTCTGCCAAACGTGATGGGATGTAAGCTGTCTTCCCTGGCCAGATGACACAGTCCCATTCCAATCTCTGCACTCGAGGCGTCTGTAACGATTGTGGATCCCAAGCTGGGTAGAGTCCTTGTTTCTCAGGGCCAAAAGCGCTCTTAGTTCAACCTCTCCCTCCTTCAGGATCTCTGTTAAATGTTTAAGCTCGCGGACTTGTACACACATCTCCAGGTCATCATAAGCTGCATAAACACTGGTTGTCTGGCTTTTAAATGCACTGGGAACTATTTTCAGAAGTTTGTGTATATCTTCTTTTTTAGTCAGCTTGCTGAAGCTTTCTAGACAAGCGTGATCACCTAATAAAAATAGGCTAAAAAGCTCTGATTGCTTATTGCTCATAGCAATCTCCCTTGTTGTCAGTTCATCTTTGGTCTGTATTGATTTATCAGTTCCCACTTCGAGCAATTTGAAGACTACTTTTTTATGCCTTTGACGTGGTAGCCCTGTTAATGCTGTGTAACCACATTCATTTTGGACATTTATTTGCGTTGCATGAGCAGCAGGGTACCCATCCTCCCACCACACAATCTCTAGTGTAGGAAACACTTTCACTTTCATAGAAAGTCGATGGGACCCCATGCCAGCTATAACTTCCAGTACGTCTTTCTTTCTATCTTTCCAACTGATGAGTGGTTTATCATAAATTTGACTAGTTGTTCTAACTGATCTCACAGATAGGTCACTGGTCATATTGCAGGTAGACACTCCTTTACCAATATCACAGGCTTTTTCAACAACGTGACTATTGTAGTCTAGATTGGGTTCATGGTTTAGTGACTGGGTTGGGTTTATCATATTCACCTGCATGACCCGCCTCCCTTCACCATGCTGACTTATATTGTTTATATCATTCATTTTTGGAATGATCTTACAAGGACCTTCCCCTGTCAGTTGTAACTTGTCACTGTTTATTGGTCTGATTACTAAAATATCTTGTCCTGGCTCAAAAGATCTCTCATGTGCTTTTGTTTTATCTTGCCCATGTCCTTGTAATTGGCAAGTATGGCACGTTCGACAAAATAACTTTATTTGCTTGCCCATCCCAGGCCAAAAGAAATTTTGGGACACCCTTTGTTTGGTTCTGGTGATTCCCAAGTGACCTCCAAAGATACTGCCATGTGCATGTTGTATTATCTTGGTTCTGAACTCAGTAGGTACTATCAGTTGCCTGTGGATCTCATTACCCCCTCTATTAGGCTTTAAAAGAATCTCCCTGTATAGCAACCCATTGTTGACTATAAACCGCTCCGGGCTTTCAGGGGTTAATACTGTATTCACGGCTGTGGCTTGAAAATATTTCTGTAAATCTGTATCTAGTTTCTGCTTGGCTGCAAAACTAGCTGCTTGACTATTTGTAACTGGCATTATACTTGTATCTTGTGTCAGTTCAGCAATTGTATCAGGCCTTTCCTCCTGAGGTAACTGTCGCAGTTTTTGTGCCCTAGTTATTACAAATGCACTCTGTACATGGTCAAGGAGATCCCACCCGATTAACATTGGAGCTGGGATTTCTGGTGAAACTGCTACTTGCCATTTTCCAGACCATTGTTTATATGTCAGATTAACTAATGCGACTGGCAAGATTTCTGGCTGTTTTGATATTCCTTTTAAACTGATTGTTTTGCCTTTAATAAAGTCTTCTGGCTTTAACAAATCAGGATGTACAATACTAATCTGAGACCCTGTGTCTTTTAAGCCTTTATATGGTTTACCATTCACCCAAATTTCTTCTCCTGTTTTGTGTAATAGCATGTCATCTTGTTGAATTATATAGCACCTCACAACTTGGGCCACTGGTAACTCATCAGCCTCTGACTGGGCCTCGGTTGTCGTGGCAACCATGTTGGCAGTTGGCTCTGTCTCCACAGTTTGGACACAATATGTCTGCTTCTGAGGGATAGTATTTGCACTCCTAGTTCTGATTTCAGTTCTACAGTCCAGTTGTCTATGGCCCTTTTCCCCACATTGCCAACAGATTAATTCAGGCCTTTTCTCCTCACTATATTTATTTACTTTTCCCTCAGTCCCCCCCGTTGTCATAGTCGTGTTATGGGGAACATTTGCATTGGCGGGAAAAATTTTCTTGGCAGTTTCTGTGGTAAACTTTGTGGGCTGCTGCATTCTCTTAAACTTATTTGTTTCCCACTGTTTGTCCTTATATTTTGGGGCATCATAAGCGTGTTCTCGGATTTCATTTATTTCATCTGCCAGATTAGCAGCTTCCAGGATGGTTTTAGGGCGTCTTTCTTTAATTAAATACTTCAAATGACTATTAATCGTGTCATAAAATTGTTCCAATGCGATCACCTCTTTTATTTTTGCCACAGAATCGGCACCCTCCTGTTCTAGCCACTTGTTTAAATAATTTGTTGTTTTAGCTCCTAGTTGAGCAAATGTTTCCTCACGCACTTTTGTTATTGTTCTAAATTTTTGTCTCAGTTGTTCTGCAGTAATTCCGAATCTGACATAAACCAACCGTTTAAATGCTTCAAAATCTTTGGATTGATCTGATGGCATTTGAGAATAAATCTCTGTTAATGTTCCACTAATACGAGCTCTCAGTATTTGCATTTTCTCCTCATCTTTTACTTCAAAATCCTCGCAAGCCCTCTCAAAAGAAATGATAAACGCTTCAGGGTCGTCTTTATCTCTGAAGTCAGGGAATCTTTTTAAATCCACCCTGCTAGGATTTTGTGTGGAACTATTGTTGTTGTTTCTATTATCTACAGCTGATAATTCAAGTCTTTTCATTTCTAGTAAATATTCTCTTTCTTCCCGTTCTCTTTCTCTCTCAATAGCTAAGGTCATTTCTTTCTCTTTCAGTTCTCTCTCTTTTGCCTCAGCTTGGAACTTTAATTCTCTCTCTTTCAGTGCCATTGCCTCTCTTTCTCTCTCAGCTTGTAATTTTAATTCTAATTCCTTCAGTTTATATTCTTGTTCTAGTTTCCATTTCTCAAATTCCTCTGAGGCTTTAAAACTCGTCCCCTCAGTAGGATTTTTGTTAACTGTTTCAGTACTGGTTTCCTCAATCTGGGAAACCCCATTTTCTTCTTCAGAGCTTTCTACTTGTGAGTCCCTAAGAGCTGTTTTAGTCTTTCTAGGTGGCATTTTCTATTTATTTGGTGGTATTATTTCTGTACTTAAATCAAGGATGTTTCAGTTAAACTATTTCTCCAGGCTTAGTTTCCACAGTTTAGGTCCAAAGTCACGCCTAAAGTTACCTCAGTGCACTTTGTCCAGCGTACTTTTCCGACCTCTCACTATAAACCTTTCTGCCTGAAATAGTTTCAAACGCAAAGTATCTTTGTAACTCTCTCACAATCTCACAGTCTTAGGCGCTATCACACCACACCCTAGGGCCAGGTAATTCCTCTCTGAATTCCCCTTCTCCCTTTCCAGGTGTATGCGATCCCCCTTCCTGACTAGATTGTAGAGTCTCACAGAAGTTTGCTTAAATCCTCTTTAAGCCTCACACTTCACACAATGCGTCACTCTTAAATCCTTCTTGTACCTTGGCACTTCTTGCCAACACTTTAGATCTTTGATCTCAACGTGACCACCACTTTATGACAATCTTTCGTCCCGACGCTGCCACCACTTTAATGTCGCGGGCCCTTCGCCCTGTACAGCCCACCCCCGGACGTTTTACGGTCTATGAGTGCTGCACCAACGACAAACAGTCCCCAGCTGCCGCCCTTCAGACTACTAGCTGGATCCTGCTTACTCCATTCACCACAGACGAGGATATTGAACTAAAAAGATGTTTATTGCGTACAAAGCTTGTGGTTGCTGATAAATAAAAGGTTGTTCAATAAGCTTATAACAGTTGTCCTATACCGGCCTAATACCTCTAAATATTACCGGCCTAATACCTCTAATAGTAAACTAAATATCAATAACAATGCTTTTCACAATCTCTTTATCCTCTCTGCTAACATCCACCTAAGACTCTAAACTCCCAGCTCTATCTCTTGACTCACACTGCTCAACTCCAACTCTAACTCCCCGCACTTAACTTCAACTCACTCTAACTTCCTCCTGCCCACACTTCAACTGACTTACTGCCCACTGGGAGGGGTGTTTTATACTCAGGCTAAGCCCGCCCCTGAGGGTTCTAACTGTCAGAACATTTAACCCCTACCTGGCATGAGGCTAGTTCTCCACAGTGCTAAATCTAGCCTCATTAATACAAACCGAGTTTGTAATGGGTGCTGCATCTAGGTTCTGAGGAATGTCAGGAAAGGGTTGTTATTACTAATCAATCAATCAATCAATCAATCAATCACCTTTTCCAAAAGTGATTCACAGACACACAAAAAACCTAGGACTGTGCATGGAATCTGTCTGAATCCCAGATCCCAAAATGAATCAGGCTGATTCAGTTCAACCTGGGATTTGACTGATCAGGTTGAGGCAGCTCTGGACTGCCCTGGATCAAACTAGGCAGTCCAAGGGGGGGGGGGTCTAGCAGCATGGGGTGGGTGGGTAAGAGAAAGAGACATACAGAAAGATTATGTGCATCTCCTCCCTCAAACCTAATCTGGAGTTTAAGAGATCTTTAAACCCATTTCATTTTATGGTCCTAAGGAGAGGGGTAGAGCATCTGCTTTGCATGCAGACGTTTCCCCAAACCCTGAAAACTGTTGCCTGTCAGTGTGGACAATATGTATGATGGATCAAGGGAGCTTCCAGTGTTTCTTAACTCCAGCTAAGAAATTGTAAGTGAGCTGCAAGTTGACATACTTTCCCCATTTTCTCCCTTCTTTAGCTGCAATTAAGTGTTTTTTGTTGTATTTATTTATTTATTTATTTATTTATTTATTTATTTATTTATTCCCCCATCTGGCTGGGTTTCCCCAGCCACTCTGGGTGGCTTCCAACAGAATATTAAAATGCAATAATACATTAAAGATTACAAGCTTCCCTAAACAGGGCTGTTACAGTTGTTACCAACGTTAACTATGATAAAATCTAACAGATACTCTGACTTCAGCTTCCTATGTTCCTTAGCCAAAGGTCACATGGAGAAAGTGAGTTTATGGTAGCAAGGGAGAGAGGTGGCACCGCAGACATGTTCAAGAAGGGAGTTTCATGTGTAGGAGTCAGCAAGAGAGGACAGAGGCCTGTATACACTCTGTGAACCTAGTTCTAGACACCCAGGTGGTAACTTTCTGTTAAGTTCTAAAAAAAGAAATGTGTGTGTTTGTTCTCCATATGCAGTAATGAAATTTGCCAGATTTTCATCTAGCATGAACTGAAGTGGTTTATTTCAGCTCTGTTCAGCTATTGTTGCACCGCAGCAAGGAAAAGAAAAACTAGCCCCTTCAGAGTTTATGGCTTTCTTCCAAGAGCTGCAATCTGCTCAGGTTCCTAACACAAGTTTCATTTGGACAAAAGAGCATTTGAGTACTCCCAGTCAGAAGTTTCAGATAACTGCACCCCACCATATAACAATCAGCTCTCTGAATCACTGGAACTGGCAAAGAAATAATTAATTCTGACACACACTTTTTCATAGTATATGCTCTGTTAAATTATTGATAGCAATCTAGAGAAGAAAAATGGTAAAGTGAGTCTGTGTGCTCCACCTCCCCACCCCTCTCCATTTAACTGCTCCTTCTCAAGAGCAGTGATAACATTTATTTATTTAAAATATTTATAGACCACCCCCCTCATATAAAATATCAAGGCTGTGAACAACAAAATATGCAAGTGTAATAAAACATTAAATACCATCAAAGCAGTACAGTGAGTATGAGTAAAATGTATTCAATTATTTTCATGTTGCATGGTTGGGACGCAAGCAGATACGCTGTTTTTACAGTGCTGATCTGTGTCACTGTTGCATGTTATTAGACTTAATTGCACATCGCATTCTCGGCTAATTGAAGCCCAGACCTCGCTAAGAAGAAGAATGCAAATATGAATTGTTATTTTGCACCATGTGTACTGTTGGGGTGGGGACATGAATCATCTTGTGTATGTAGGCCCAGTAAAATGAAACTGCACCTAAAAAAAAGAGGTAGCCATGTTGGTCCATAAGGAAAAAGTAGGTAAAGGTACCGACCCAGCTCTGGATTTTAAAATACTGTATTTTCATTGCCTGTGGTAACACTGACAAACCATAATGTCCCTAGGGCAGGTATGGAAAACCTGTAGTCCTTCAGAACTCCATCGTTCCCCAGCTGGCACAGCCTGACACTGGAGGGCTGCAAGTTCCCCATCCCTGATTTAAAGGAAAGCAGCCAGAATGCTGAGGCACCTGGAGGCCAAGATCTAGGACAAATAATTGAACGAGCTAGGTCTGTTGGGCCTGGAGAATAGATTATTAAGACAGATGAATGGTGGCTGGTCTCCTTCAGGAGGAAGAGTGAGATATAATTGATAGTCAAAGACAGCTATTTATCTATCTATCTGAATTCATATCATGCAGAAGTTGTAGGCAACTTGTTTGCTGTTGTTCCAAAGCGACAAGTGAATGGAAGTTGCTGGGAAACAGATTTCAGCTAAACATTACATGAAGCTTCCTAGTGGTAAGAGGTGAGTGATACTAGAACAGACTGCCTTAAAAATACTTATTCACTAGACGTATTTAAGCAGAGGCTGGATGACCATCTATCAGGGATGCCATAGTTACAGTTTCTTGTACTGAGCCAGGAGGTTGGACTAGATCACCACAAAATGTACATTCTAACTCTAAAATTATTTGGCCATTTTGTGAGAAGTTCCAGTCAAACATAACTATGCATGCGAGTTACTACATGAAAGGGTTAAGACCACAGAGCTGTGTTCCTAGACTCAGTTAGGTCATACCCCTTCACCTCCAGTAAGGAAGTGAAGCGGCATCTCTTTCTTTCCTCTCTCCTCTTTGCGCCATGAAACTGACCAGGATGCTTGAAACTATGTTCTGTATTTTGCACCCAAGAGTATTCTACCTGTGTTCTCCTTGCTGCTGCTGGAACAACACATGAATCAGACCTTTGGATTTAGTCAGTAAAGCATTTAAAACTTACTTAATAGTGTGTGGTCTGTTAAGAAGAAGAAGAAGAAGAAGAAGAAGAAGAAGAAGAAGGGGAGTTTGGATTTGATATCCCGCTTTATCACTACCCGAAGGAGTCTCAAAGCGGCTAACATTCTCCTTTCCCTTCCTCCCCCACAACAAACACTCTGTGAGGTGAGTGGGGCTGAGAGACTTCAGAGAAGTGTGACTAGCCCAAGGTCACCCAGCAGCTGCATGTGGGGGAGTGGAGACACGAACCCGGTTCCCCAGATTATGAGTCTACCACTCTTAACCACTACACCACAAGGGTATATAGAGGAGCATAGTAAGGGGTCAAACATTTAAAGGCAGACAAAACAGGATATGCAAAAGGGTTCAATAACCTATATTCCATGCTATGCTGCTGGTCAACTCTGAGTGTTTTTAATTCTGCTGGGGGCTCTCTCCTACCGAACAGTGTGCAAAGCCCCACATTTTGAATCGAAGCGACCAGGTGATTCTTTCTGTTAATTACCCACACATGGGTCAGATCTATTTAACCTCTCCACACATCTCAAGTGTGCTGCCTGTTCAAGGCATTGACCTGGAATAGCATACTTGCTGCCAGTAAAAATGAAAGGCTGTTTCACATGGTAAAATCTAAGGTTACAACCCCATTCACATTTTCATGGGAGAAAGTCTCACTGAATTCAAAGCAATTTACTTTTGAGTAAGCACAAAGATTTGCATTGCAAAGCTTTTAAAATGAAAGAATGAAAGCAGCTTTCTGCTAATCCTCAAATGTACTGTGCACCGAATGCACAAGGAGCCACATCAACTTCTAATTAATATCACACATTCCAAGCCATATTGTCGATTTACACAAGTCTCTTTCCCCACAATTCCCCAGATAGGAGATGCTATTTCTGTGGCCACAACTGAATACTGAATACTGACACCAATATTTCTGTCATGCTCCCAGTTGCCGCAGTGAAATCAACAATATCAGGTACTTTGACAGGCATGATCTTAAAATAAAAATTGAACTCAAACATATTTCAAACTGATGCAACACGCCTGATTAAAAACACGACAATAGCAAACAATCAATCTGGGGTTTACTTTTAATTTACTTTTTAATCAGCTTTATTTTAATCAGAAAATTGTATCTAGTGGAACTCATTAAATGATATCTGGAAAGAATGAAATGAAATGAACCCATTACTGTTTGGTTGGTGGCTTTTTTGTGTAACACTCAGTGCTGGCTTGTGGCCAACAAGAAGCGCAAGAAGGGTAGTCCTTTGTCTTGAATGATTAAAATTGATTGATTGATTGATTGATTGATTGACTTCCCACCCACCTTTTACCATACTGTCTCAGATTGGATTACAGCAATGTAATAATGCAATATTTACATATGTTAAAACAATTTATAGCAGAAGCATAGGGTGGGTCCTAAAAATATGTATCTCAACTGTCAAAGTAGTGTATCTTCAGCAAATGACAAAAGCTATACAAAGAAGATGCCAAATGCATATCTGTCAAGGAAAATTTTCACAGATGGGCCATAACTCAGTGGTAGAGCATCTGCTTTGCATGTAGAAGGTCCTGGGTTCAATCTCTGGCATCTCCAGATAGGGCTGGGAAAGATCCATGTCTCAAATCCCGGAGAGTCAATGCCCGTCAGCATGGACAATACTGAGGTAGATGGGTGAGTTATCTGACTCATTATAAGGAAGATTCTTGTGTTTCTAGGCTTAGGGGATGCCATAGAGAATGTCCTCTGGCAGGCTACCAGCCTGTGAACTGCCCACACTACCCTAAATCTGGTGCTGGGGTGGACTTCCAGGTACCCTTTGGATCTCATTTTGCTGTGAATAGGTGACATTCAGAACGTCTCAGAGAATGCAGCTTCCACATTTGAGTGGGGGTACATTTGCTATTAGCAGTTCGAAAGCACCTCAAAGTGCAGGTAGATAAATAGGTACCACTCTGGCGGGAGGGTAAACAGTGTTTCTGTGCACTGCTCTGGTTCGCCAGAAACGGTTTAGTCATGCTAGCCACATGACTTGGAAGCTGTCTGTAGACAAACGCCGGCTCCTTCGGCCTATGGAGCGCAACCCCAGAGTCATCCACAACTGGACCTAACGGTCAGGGGGTACCTTTACCTTTACCTTTGCCATACCCTGTTTCCCCTGGGAAATGGGACTCAGGTGGTCTCTCCCTGAGGAGGAGTTGTGGGTGGGCCAGTGTGGGCCAGTAATGGAAGAGGGGACAGCAGGGGTTTAAGCCTTGCTCCTCCCCACATGCTCTAGCCTTCCCTTCCTATGGACCTTGACTTGTTGCCCATTTGGGGACTAAGAAGGAATTTTGGGAGGAACCCCTCACTGGCTTCAGACACTTCATTTTCACATTCTTCATATTGTTAGAGTTTTGTTTTTGGAGTGGCATTGGGTTTTGTTTGGTTTAATTGGCTGTTAGTCTGGACAGGAAACACAAGTCAAGAGATGGTGGGTTAAATATCTGAGGCAGTATTGGGTAACTCTATACTGCCTTGCATGGGGTCATTGGGGCTGTCCGTTAGGCCTGGCATGGGCATTGGGGTGAACAGTGAGCTGGTGTGGCCACTGTGTACTTTTCAGTTCACAAGTATTCCTTCCATTTCTTTGCTCTAAAGCAGCGGTGGGCAGGCATGCTCCCAAGGGGTGTGGGGCGTGGAGGATAGCCGCTTAGGTGCACTGAGCGCCGGGGGCAGAGTGAGACGCCGATGGTGGACGTTCGGCGCGCCGCCCACCTGCCACTGCCAAATGTCACCCCCACTAAGCGAAGACAACCGAGGCGTTCCACCCCCACCACACACCCCTTCCTCCGCCCCTGCTCTGAGGCCTCTCATAGTACCTCACTGGATCACCAGTGCAGGAAGTGCATTCGGTGGAAGGCAAAAGAGCAGAGGAAGGGTGCTTGGGCAGAGCCACTCCATAAATTCAAAGCACATCCACATGTCTGCTTCCTTGATGTAGCACATTATGCATCTGAATATATGTCTGCACACATACTCCTGATGCCTGCATTGTTCTGGCACATGTGTAAAGCTCCCCCAAAACAACAACAACAACAACAACAACAACAACAACACCTCATTCACTCACATCAGAGATGTGGGAGCTCCGCCCTGTTACACAAGGGGAAATCTTACTCTGTTTGTGTGTGTGCATATATATCAACTGATATTTGTGATATGATTCCTTTAGAATATTGTCTTGACTGTCATGAGTCCAAAAAATAAAATACAATGCTTCTGGGAACTCATTCAGGGCATATCAAAACTAGGTTATAGACCTATTGCACAGCAAGATGGTTCTGTGAAAGCAGCTCAGGTGTTATGTGCTGGACACTTTAAACCAATACAGCTTTGACCTTACTGAATATTTTATATGTAATTGTAATTATACAATAAAAAAACAGAGTTTCAGCATATTTGCTGTGATGGAGTTCACCAAGAGTTATATATCTTTATGAACCAAAGACAGGATTCTGATCAAAAGATATAATGGGGAACTTGCCCTTTCAAAGGCCAATGGATTGTCAGTTAGCCTTTCTAAAAGGCCACGAGTCTTCAAGTAGCCCAGGGACTATGACCTCTTCACTGGAAAATAGCAGTATCTCTATTGGCCACTCCTGTGAAAATTTCTTCAACTTCATCTGGGTCAACTGAGTAGCATTTACATAACTCAGGAATAATCACGAGCAAATCTGAATAAGAGGAACACCACCCTGACATCCTGTTTCGTGTGTGTGTAGGTGTCAATAAATTGTTTTGTCATCTATGTATAACATTCACCAAAGCAAATGGCCTGTTAAATATTTACCTATATATTTTGACAAGGGTTACTAGTAGGGGCAGACAAATTTGCCAATTTTGGTTTCTCTCAGTTTCCCATTTTTCCAATTGTAACTCCTTTTCTGCATATGTTTAGGTTGTGTTTTTTTATATCATCTAAAAATTAATAAGCCTTTCCATTCACATTTCTCTCAGTATAAGCAAATTTGTACACAATTTTGCCTATATACATATTTTTGAAGCAATTTCCCTTAATAGAATGCACTTTTGCCAATATATGCATTTTTGCATGTGTTTTTCACTAATATACACATTTTGGTATACATTTATTGTTTTAAGAACTGTATTGCAAATTTCAGGGAACTGGGGATTATGAAGGAGAGCTATGTTTTGGTTTGTAGATTTGGTAGATTTGTATGCAGTTGTTAACAGAAGAAATCTAACCCCAATTCCTGGCTGCCAGCAAATTTTTCACTCTTTGCACCTAACCACAGGGGTTAGGTTGGGGAAACATACTGGGCAGTCCATATAGGTATATGTGGCCACATCCTTCCCCCAGTGCCAACTGAAAGTGGAGCCAAGGTAGGCTAAATAAGATCAATTCACCCTTAGCTAGCCCCTCTTATGCTTCTGTCCCATCCACGCTTCTTTGGTTCATAGGACGAGACTATGAGGTTGTTGATGGGCCAAATAAGGTTTTCTGGCCTATCAACCAGAATGGCACAAAATGGCAGGGTTTATTATTATTATTATTATTATTATTATTATTATTATTATTATACTACCCAGTTGCTGGGATGTGGCAGTTAGCAGCTTGGGGTGTCCAAAATTTTCAACACAGGTATGTTGATCACTCTGAGGCACCTTTAAGGTAACTGGGGATTCCTAAAGACTTGGCCTTCAAGAATGTGGGATCTGATGTGGGTTATAGAATTTTCTTAGAGCCTACCAGTCTCGTTTAGATATAGCAAGAATGGGAAAGCTTTTTTTCAATTCAAGGGCCACGTTCCTTCATATGAACCCTTCTGGGGGCCACATAGCAGTAGTAAGGAGTTGTTATTGTTGACATCTGCCTGTCTTGAGAAAACTGGAGTGTGCCTCCTCCCTGGTGCGCAAGCTTGGGTGTTGTGTATGGAGGTCCTAGGCTGCCCGGACAACAAGACCCCCCCCCCTTGGCCTCATTGATGTGATCCAAGGGAAAGCAGAGCAATACATCTAGCACTAGTCTGGCTGCAGGAGTTGTCGGAAGCATGTGTATAAGTCACCATCCAACTGTCTTAGGGACTCCACTCTGGAATTGCTTACTCCTGAGCATTTTCTGGTTCCAAAGATATTCTGCAAGGCAATGGGTATAGTGGCAAATATCAGTCAAAAGTGTACAGAATACTAGATGTGACTGTTATTTTTGGACAGTATGCTATAAAGCAGAATCAAAAAAGCTACAGGTTATAATTTCTTTCCTCTCAGACTAGCAAGATACATTATCACAGCTCAAGGGAACTTTCCAGCCAAGTAAAAGCACTTGGAAGGGCTAGTGAGGAGTGGGGGCTTTGGAATGGGACAGGGCCTAGGGAGAGTCCTGAGGGCCATATATGGAGGTCTGGATGGCCACTTCAGGTCTAAGGTTTCCTTCCCCAAGGAATTGGGGATAACTGAACTTGAGATGAGAGTGATTCAACACCTGAAGAGGTGTGACTAATGGGAGGGTTTGGCTCATCCCAATTTGAGATAGTTTAGCTATGGTTAATGAACAATCTAGAAAAGAGGTAGCCACTGTGGTGCCCTCCACATGTTGGACTAGAGCAGGGGTTTTCAAACTTGGGTATCCCGCTGTTGTTGGACTACAGCTCCCATAATCACTAGCTAGCAGGACCAGTGGTCAGGGATGATGGAAATTGTAGTGCAAAAATAGCTGGAGACTCAAGTTTGGGAAACCCTGGATTACAGCAACCATCATCCCCAGCTAGCATGGCCAGTGCTGATTGATGATGGGAGTTGTCCAACAACATCTGGAGGTCACCATACTAGCTACCCATGATACAGAATCACAAATCAGAGTGATCCTGGCTTGTGTGATCTAACCATTATTTAAACTTACCCTAGTTGCATTGAGTTTAGACCAGGCATAGGCAAACTCGACTCTCCAGATGTTTTGGGACTACAACTCCCATCATCCCTAGCTAACAGGACCAGTGGTCAGGGATGATGGGAATTGTAGTCCCAAAACTTCTGGAGAGCCGAGTTTGCCTATGACTGGTTTAGACATTATGGCAGCTTGTGATCAGTTTTGATTATGGCCATGCCAAAGGCACAGATATTATGGCAGTACATATGACACTGAAGCTAGTGCTAAAGTACGGGTAGACTAGCATGTGGCCTCCAGGGATTGTTGGGACTACAACTCCCATCATCCTCTGCCACTGTTTGTGTTGGCTGGGGATATTGGGAAGTGGGAAAGGACTTTAGCTTAGTGGATGAGCATCAGCCTTACGTGTAGAAGGTCCCAGGATCAATCCCTGGTGTCTCCAGACAGGGTTAAGAAAAACTGCTGCCTAGAACCCTGAAGTGTCAGAATAGTGATGAGCCAGGTGGACCAATGGGTTGGCTTATTATAGGACAGCTTCCTATGATGCCAACTCCTGCACTACACCACAGTTTAGCACTGCAATCAAAAAGACACCAAGTAGCCCTTTGTTGGGGAAGCAGGGAGAAAAATGAATGATGGGAAAGCTAGAGGAGGAGGAATGAAGCACTGAACCATTCTTTTCTGTCTTTGTAGCTGCACTGTGAGCAACCCCTGAGGGATTCTGTCAACCCACTACCCCTTGCTGTTCTGCTGACCAGCTGTCCTCCCCGTTCTCACTTGCCTTTACCAAAATGATATGCAGAATAAACCTGACTGGTGCCTCAGCTGCCCAATCACTGAATATCAAGCCAAGCCTGCCAGGTCTTCCCAGTCTTCTACAATTTGCCAGCAACTGTTTCCCCTGTGTGGGCATCTTTTCAAGGATACCAGATGGAACACCTTGTGGCAGAGCTCTGAGTACAGACTGTCTCATTCCTTCCTCCACAACCCCAACCCCCAAAACATCTTCAGTTGAGGTTGAAAATGTAATTAACTTTTCAAATTCAGGCTGGGTTATATTATGCCAGATCTAAGCTTTGAACCAAGGGAAAGAAATGTTTTCAAGTTTTAAGGCAGAGCTGTGTGGCAGGTGTGTGTGTGTGTGTGTGTGTTTAAAGACTTTTAGTTTTACTGTTGTTGGGGTTCCTTCAACACACAAATTACTTTCATCTGATTTTCTGATAAAGGGGAAACGAGGACTGGGATCGCAATGTTAAAAGCCACTGCTGCCCTTGACAGGCCAATTAAATATTCTTTGGAAAACACCCAGCAAGGGAACACACTGAAGCAAAAGGAATGAAGAAGGATGTACAGGGAGGCTATTGGTATACCGATCCACAACCATCACATCCCCCCCCTTTAACTCCTTCATATTCTTGGCATTATTTTTAAAATATCTTGTCACATGGATAAAGGTTTAGAAATGGGATATGTTCAGGTGATGCATAATGCCGAGTTAGATAGAAACTTACAGCACAGTCCAAAGTGAATTCAATGGGGCTTACCCCTTCTGGGTCAGTTTCATTAGTATTGCAGCCTTAGATAACAAATGCGGGAAATATGAATCAAACGTTGGAAACTACTTTCATATCTAGTGGTTGTGCAAACAGAGTGTATATTAAGCATATTTCATATGAGGAGTCTATCAGATGAATAATGTGGTAGAGAAAATAACAAAAGTAGAACTGGATATAGGACTTGCTTAGGCTGCAACCCTACACCAAAACCTACCTAGGAGTAAGTCCCATTTAATCCAATAGCACTTTCTCCAGAGCAGACAACAGTAGGATTGTTCTGTAAATATGATTATAAGAATACTGTGAAATATGTAAATCCCACCAATAACAGAATGGGAGGCCAAAATGTATGAATATGCAGAAATGGTTACGCTTATAAGCTATATAAGATTAAAAGAAGGAAGACAGAAACTTGAGAAATTTGCCCAGAATTGGTTTATTAATTGACTATTGGATCCAGTAGGGTGATCATATGGACCCATTTGATAAGTTTTTTTTTAGTACAGTGGTACCTCGGTTTAAGAAATTAATCTGTTCCGGAAGTCCGTTCTTAAAGTGAAACCATTCTTAAACTGAAACATGCTTTCCCTCATGATGGCTCCTGCCACTGGTGCCCTTCCATCGTTTGGATTCCATTCTTAGACCAAGGTAAAGTTCACAAACCGGGACACTACTTCTGGTTTTGCAGAGTTTTAAAACTGAATAGTTTGTAAACAGGACTGTTCTTAAACTGAGGTACCACTGTACTAGAAAAGGCTGTGATGTTTGGTTTAATAGCACAACTGAAATGTTTTATTGGGTAATATCAAATACACACACACACACAATTCAAATAAAGAATTAATTAAAAAAGAAAAGAAAAAGTTTGTTCGCTGCATATTTGCAGTTATGCACCAAGTCAGACCACGATCCTATATACACTTACCTGGGAGTAAGCCCAATTGAAATCAATGGCTTGTATCCAACTAAGTTATGCTTGGGGTAGACTCGTTGGATTAGACCTCAGTTAGTCATGTCCATTAATTTCAATGGATCTACTCTGAATATAGCTAACACTATATAGCTACTCCAATGAAATTTATTCCTTAGTAAGCATGCATAGGCTTGCTCTGTTTATCTCTGATTTGCTGCTCACAGTTCTAACTGACAATTGTCATCATTTTTCAGTACTAGAGCTGTGCAAAAGCACCACTACTAGGCATGCTCTCCAATTCATATGCCCTTTGAGCCCACATGAGAGCGTTCCCAACATCGCTGTCCTCTCTGATTTTTTTTTTAATGTTCCATTATAAGAATTTGGAAAATGAAGAGTTTAAATAAATGATTTATTTGGGGCTGATGTAGAGGGGACAAGGTACAGAATTCTGATTCTCTTTTAAATGCCTTCCAACTATGTGTTCATCAGATGATTGATAGAACACCACCCATGAAAAGGACAATGAGCCAATGAAAACATTACAAACACCACGGAAACTGCTGGAAAAGGCCATCACACAATGATTTGTACATTATCATCATGCAAACCCTGAGACCTACTCACAGCGCTGGCCATTGCATCATTTTGGCACCTGGTGCAGAGAATTTCCAAGCCAGCACTACCACATTTGGGAGGTTACTGGCATGGAAACTCTCCGCATCCTGTGCCAGAATGATGGGGTGGCTGGCACCACATGCTATGGCTTGAGGTAAGTCATCAACATGCAGAGACTGTTTCCAGAAGTCTCAGTGTGATGCTTGTAATATGTGCTCTGGCTCTGTCTGTTGTTCCTTCAGACTATCCTGTAGGTTCATATTTGAATTAAAGCACATGCTATTGGGTTTCTATTGTTCTTGATTTCTGATCTGGTAGTTTCTTCACAAGTCTTCTCTATGATGTTGTTTGATCCTATGGTAGGGGTAACTGATATAAATAAATAAAAAACTGCTCCTTTTCTCTTATGGGGTAGCCAAGAGCCCATACAGAGTCCTTTTGTAGGTTCTCTATTGGTAGGAGAAAATAACAAAGACCAACCAGAGAATATTGAGAAGCAAAGCAGCAAGTAAGCCTGATCTTTATTAACTGTTGCAACAGGGTGCTCCCCCACACGCAGGAGAGAGGAGGAGGAGGACCCTGAGCCATGCGTGCAAGCCCTTATATAGACATTTTTAATTGCCCACGCTGGAGTCCAAGACCACCCCCAGAAACATCATACATACATCACAGAAGGGGCGTAGCCCAAGACCACCCCCCAGATACATCATACCTACATCACAGAAAAGGCGGTCTACAACAGAAATCCGAGTGTGTTGTTTATCTCCTGTCTGGCAAGTTACCTCATTGCATTATCTGGGTTTTGGCCACTCTTTTGTTATCATAACTACTTAGTTCCTGAATCCAGGTCACAGGTCACAGGCTCACACACTGTTCAAACCTTGAATGTGCCCTTAAGCAGGGCCGTCTCGTCATAGGGGCTGGGTGGCGCAGTGCACCAGGGCGCCAGGCCCCCTAGAGGTGCCCCCGCGAGCCCGTCGGCATACCGGGCACCCCCTCCCCAACCCGCGCCCGCCCCCATGGGCGGGCGGGCGAGCTGCAAGCCGGCTGCCCTCCGGAGCCCCAGCTGGAGCGCTGGGAAGGGCGCGCAAAGCCCTGTGCCGCTCCAGCACCACACCCCTCATCTCCCGCTCGCCCACCCCCCCTCCCGAGGGGCGGTCAGCGTGGGAGGGAGGTGGGCGGAGAGGCGGCCCACCGGGGGCGCCGAGGGATCGGCGCGCCAGGGCAGCCGATCCCTTTAAGACGGCCCTGCCCTTAAGACAGGATTTGTGAGGACAGGATTTCTGAGGAAAGAGACAATGGGGAGGTTTTCCACTTTGACCTTGCAGAGAAATATTTGAGGTCAATTTGTTCAGGTCAAGGGACAGAGACAACGGAAGTTATAGTTCAAAGCACCTGGAGTGCACCATTTTGGCTAATCCTGACCCATAGTTTGCTTCCCGTCCAAATCTAGCAAATCTTATTCTAATACTTTAGACTTAATTGGAACCTCTTGCAGAAGTTTTGCTTGACCAGGATGCTTCAAGTTGTTCTCCCTTTGTCATTCTGGCAAAATTCAGTAGCAACCCTCTTTGCTGAATCTATTTAATAGCTCCATATTTGTGCTATCCCTTACCTTGAACTTCCTATGGTTGCTTCATTTTGGACACCTTGGTACCATGATGAGACTGCAGGGCACTTCCAGTGTTTTCCCAACTCTATACAGATAGCATTTAGAAGACACAGATTCAGATTCTTGTAAATAGAACAAGTCTAAGTCATCAACAAATATGCACAGGAATCTTGTTGAGAGTCCCATTGCCAAAATGAGAGCTCTGATGAGGGGGCACATCCGGCCCTTAGGCCCAATGCTCTCCACCTCTGCTGTAACATCACTTTGTTGTTGTTGTTCAGTCGTTCAGTCGTGTCCGACTCTTTGTGACCCCATGGACCAGAACACGCCAAGCACCCCTATCCTCCACTGCCTCCCGCAGTTTGGCCAAACTCATGCCAGTCGCTTCGAGAACACTGTCCAACCACCTCATCCTCTGTCGTCCCCTTCTCCTTGTGCCCTCCATTTTCCCCAACATTAGGGTCTTTTCCAGGGAGTCTTCTCTTCTCATGAGGTGGCCAAAGTATTGGAGCCTCAACTTCAGGATCTGCCCTTCCAGTGAGCACTCAGGGCTGATTTCTTTAAGGATGGACAAGTTTGATCTTTTTGCAGTCCATGGGACTCTCAAGAGTCTCCTCCAGCAGGAATCTTAGGTGCAGTCTAATGACTTCCTGTAAAGCAATCCTGTTTGATGAATGAGGCCTCTGACTTGTTTCACTATAGAGATGCTAAAATGTTTTTAAAAGGTGCTCCTTGCATGGAGTGGTTTATTTATTTATTGGGAGGGGACTGGAGGGGGGTGCCAGAGCCAGGGGCAAAATTCAACTGCAAGGGCCACTGCATGGAGTGGTATTGAAATGCACATGAACCTTCCTTTTCTTCAACAAGGCTCTTCTATGACCCTCATCACCACAGTATCCCACGGTCTAACGATGCCCGCTGATTGAAAAGAGCCATTTGAAGCTTTAGCCTGTTGAGGAATCTGGCCAGCAAAGCACTCTTAGGCACTTTATAATCAAATAAATGATCGCATTTGTTCTCTGCTGACACTTTATTGCTGCGATTACTGATCTGCCGAGGATTGTTAATGTGTGTGCAAGGTTCTGTAATGAATTGTTTCTCCCATAGATTTGATTTGCCTTCTATACTTAAGTTCCTCTTGCTCCTGCTATGTTACAGCTTTGATATACGTATGGTCCTGACCAAAATAATCCCTTTGTACCATTTTACAGATGTCTATGAAGCTCCCTAAAGGATACTAGCTTATTTTACTTACACTTTCTATTACTTACACTTACTTACAAATTTCCTATTTGTAAGCATTACCCATAAGTTTTAGAATATAAAATATAAAAAAGAATAAAGCTTCTCTTTATTACTGAGATATTACAAACTTCCTTTTCAATTAACTCCTGCTGGGTTTCTCTATTATGTATCAAAGCTAAATATTACCTAATTTAAGACTATAATTTGTTTTTAATGCCTATTTGAACAACATAGTTTGTTTATTACTTTGTCTTTCCAACCAATTTTGTCTTTAAAAAAATTAGGAGAATAAAATAACCTCATTAGATTTCTTTAAGCATACACATGGTTCTCATTGTTAAAACCACCTGCACTGTTGTGTTTGTGTCTGCATTTAGATCAAGTCTTTTGTTGCTGATGCTGATGGTAAATATATAGGTATACCATCAGATTTTTTGTACCCAGCTGGGATTTTAACAAAGCTCAGGGAAGGTTCAAGAGGTGAGTTCACAAAAAAGAGGTTTTGTGGTTTGTTTGTTCTCTGATTCCAAATATAGATGTTTGAGAAATTCAACTACATTTCTGTTGTGAAGAAATTTTACATAGAATTCCAATTTGGGCATGGGTTTTAAACCTTGGAAAGGAGGAAGAAATGGACTTATAACCACTACTTTGCCCAGTGCTTCTATAACATGGAACGATTCAGAAGAATAGAGGCATCTCTGTTCTGTGTTATGATTTACCACTGGAAGGAGCTAGAGTAATGATGTTGAATTACTGAAGAATATAGCAGAAGGGCATCAGCATGGTTAAAGATTTGAAAGGATATTATATATACAGAAGTAAGCTTGCACCTGAAAGGGGGGGGGAGAGAAGAAATGGAATCTGTTACTACTGGAGATGATGCAGTGTTGAGCTGTATAAGATCTTTTGAAAACAAAATGACATGTGGGGTCTTATACATGAAAAACAAAAGGCAATCATTTAAAAAGCTGCCAGATTTTTCCCTCCCTCTTGTGACAAGGGAGCAAACAGAGATGGAAGAGTGAAAGAGAGCGAAGGGTGGGGAGAGAGGGAGCCATTCAAAAGCATCTAAATGTTTATATCCTTTGGAAAAACAACAGCAGCAGCAGCAGCTAGGGTCTTATGCCAAGGGGCTCCTGCAAGGCTGAGGAAATGACAGCTTTCTGAAGTCTTAACAGTGTATGCTTAAAGATGTGTTCTGTACATTTTTTCTTGTTGGCCAGCTAGCAGCATAGCTGCATTTACTGAACCTGCTATGAACCAACAGGAAACAGGAAGTGAGCATCTGAGGCATGGCTTGCATCAATATCATTCCAGCTGTGACACACAAGGCCACAGCACAATGGTGTCAGGACCCAGAGCAGACACCTAAGCTCTGACTCTAAGATGAGGAGCTGCTGGACCAGTGGCACCAGACTGAAATACGATGGGAACTAACCCAATCCATAGCATCAGGACAACCCCTCAGCTCAGAGGCTCTTGAGCTACAGATTGTTGGGCATGGGGATATAGAGCAAGGTTACCAGATGTCCCCATTTCCCAGGGACAGTCCCTGGATTTACAAACCAGTCCCCATACAAAATCAATTGAAGTTGAAAAGTGTTCCCAGATGAATTGGAAAAAAACCCGGTAACCTTAATATGGAGTCCACACAACCAAAGGAACTATTTCCCCTCCATACCATTGATCTTGTTCTGCATTCCTATCTCGACCCATCAGCACAGGTAATGAGCCTGGAGGGAATTGCTCTTAAGGTGAAGAAATGCTCAAGTGCAGGCGAGTGACTTACTTCTTGGCCTTCCACTGACCATACCTTCCACTGGCATGATGCCATTAGAGGTTTGCCCCTGAAGGAATGTGGCTGTCAGGCTGAAAGATGTTCCAGTCTGTCCACCTCTCAGTTTCCCAGCTTTCTTGCTCACTCGACAACCAACATTCTCCGAGTGCTGATCATGTTCAATCCTTATTAGGTTGGTTTTGCGAAGGCTGTGGGGGTTTTTGTGGTGGCGGGGGGGGGGTGATTTTTATCCTTTTATGTTGTTGTTTTTTTGGGAACAATTTTTGTAGTTTTGAAAACTTCATGGTCCCCCTCAAATGTGCCAGTTCTTTTTTTCTCAGTGGCCACATTTTGCCTACAAAACCATGGTTATAGGGAGTGAATTTTTAGCAACTGTACTGGAAAAATAAGGATAATGCAGACCTAGCCAGTTATGGCTTGTTCTGCTTATCAATGCTTTTAATTCTAAGTTGAGAATATGCCACTGGATGCCATTTTCTGAGAGTGGTGGTGAGGAACAGTGGTGGTAGAGAGCTATTGTGTAGGTTTTTCTACAAGCCTTTGGTTGGCTACTTTGTGGACGGGGATGCTGGAATAGAGGCGTGGTAGCCCTGACGGTGCTCTCCAAACATTGTGGACTACAATTCCCACCATCCCTGCTCATTGGCCATTCTGGCTGGGGCTGATAGGAGCTGTAGTGCACAAGATCTGGAGGGCACCATCTTGGCTGCTCCTGGAGAAGAGGGTGTTTCGTCTGACCCAGGACACAACTTCTTTCCCTACTGTGCTCCCTCTTTGCAAAGCGCATTCTTCCTGTGTATTGGGAACTGAACCTATGAACTACTCCATTGTGTGCAATCATGGAAAATCAGATCCATATTGTTGAAAGCTGCACTCTCAAATATTTTCTTTGCTGTGACAGTTGCTGCTGAGCCTTATTCCTCTTGCTGATTGTCAGTATCTGCCCAAGCAAAAGCAAAAGCATCTTTGTAAAAGCTACTCGTCTAACTTATAAGTCTTTTTTTTAAAAAAAATGTGTTTGTGTGGCTCTGTTACCCTGTCTTCCAGGTTATTGGCTTTCAATTACAAATCCAACAGGATGGCAGTGACAATGGAACTTGGGCTGCCGACCATACCCATTCTCCTCAAAGCCGTTGGAGAGATTCTCCCCTATAATGCCGGCTGTTTTTTATTTTCCACTGTGTCATGTCCTGTTGTGCTTGTTAAAAGCAGTCACCTGTAAAAAGCCCATAGAGCTTGTTTAAAATCATTCCTTTAATCAGATGTGTCTGTTTCTCTTGGCACAGACTCCGTTAATCCTCAGTGTCTTTATTTTCTGAGCTCTGGGCCAGACAATAAAACGCTATGGTTGTCACTTTCCCCCTCTTCTGCAACAGACCTCCTGTGCCTTTTAACAGATGGATGATGGACAGAAAACTAAACAGGTGAAGCTTTTCTCAACATGAAGATGTCATGAAGATGCTATTAAAATACCACAAGATGTCTGAAACAGCAGCCATGAAAGGACAAAGCCACTATGTTAGAGTTTATTTAAAGCAAGGTTGGGAATCCTGGGGTACTATATTGGTAGATTTCAGCTCCCAGCCAGCATGGCCAGTGGTCAGGGTTCTAGTACAGCAATATCTGGAGGTACATAGGTTCTCCATCCTGGTTTAAGGAAATACCTGCCTCACTGTACATCCACATGAGGTACCATACTTGGAATAATCCAAATAAAGTAGAGATCAGAGGGTGGGGTATAATGCTCATAACTTTTCCTTTCATTGGATACCTCCACCAGCAGAAGAGGAGGGATGGATGATGATGATGATAATGATGATTTGCCAGTTCTGCCTTCTGACTGTTTGCTGTTTGTTGAAGCTTGTGGGCTGCAGGGGAAGTGATAACAAATACCAAAGCCTCTGCCAGGCGAGGACCCAGTGGCCCCTGCTAGCTGTTTGGTAAAATGGTGTCTCAGTAAAGGTTTAGAGTCATCTGAAGCCTGAAAAATGCTGGCAGGGATTGAACTTTCAGCAGCTCCACCCTGCTGGTACAGGTCTTTGCAATATGTAACTTTGTAACTAATTCAGCAGTTGCATGCTCCAGCATGGTGGTGGAGCAGGAGAGGTTGAATGAGGAATCATCCTCAGACTCTGGTATGCAGAGTTCCTCTTCCAGTGAGATGATTGATACATCATCCAAATCAGAATTCTTATTAGGCCAACAGTATGCCTGTGGTGTAGCTCAGTCAGTAGAGCATGAGAATAAGATTCTTATCTCAGGGTCGTGGGTTCGAGCCCCACGTTGCACAAAAAAAAATCCTGCAGGAGGTTGGATAAGATTACTTTTGTGGTTCCTTCCAGCTCAACAATTCAGTGATTCTAATTTGAGGCATCTTTTTGTCATTTTTTTTTTAAAAAATCAATTAATCTAACTCACTGTAGCCCTAATCTTTATATACCCACATGTGTCTCAATAATATCATGTTTGTTGTGATATTGTTGTACTAATGTGCACATGGGATGCACATTCATGTGCACTGCAGTGTGGGGAAGAGAAGACTGAAGAAACTGAGACCCAGATGCTTTGCACAAAAAAGTTTGAAAATGGAAAGAAAATGGAACAGTTGAGAGTTCCTACTGGCTCAGATCCATTTCAGATAAGAAGGACTAATAATTCAGACTACTAGAATCAGTGGAGAAATTGGGATGAGAAGAATTAGAGAAGCATCCTAAAACCTTACTAAGGGTAGCAAGAGGATTTATTTATGTTGAGGAGGACTTAGGAAGGATCTCTGAGGCTATTCCTTGTTTACAAACTTCTAACACATTTGCTTCAGGATGGAATAGGATTAGGACAAGGGTATCATTACACTAAAGAACTTTTTTTTTAAAAGGTTACAGGTCAGTGAGTTATGAATGAAGTAGCAAACCATGATAGAAATTCCTGAGGCAATATGAACCATTCCGTTTCCAAATGTGTGCAAGCAAATGTCATGAATAATGTATTTTCTATAGTATTTTGCCATGCATTATTGAAGCCATTTGTGCTGAATGCCAGTGATCATGTGTCTTTTTCATTATGGGCTGGTGATGCACTTAATATCCTAAGTTGATCACATTAGTGTAAAGACATCATCTTGGATGCATCCTTTTCTTTCCTCCATTATATCTTTCAACTCCTACCCTTCCCAGAAAATGTACAGAAAATTCTAATGTGAATTATTTACATTACAATTGTAGCTAGGATCAGAGGCAAAAATCTGCAGAGCAATTGATGTGATGCTTATGCTTGCACAGTAAGCTACATTTCAGCCACGTTTGTAGTTCAAGGGCATATTGCAGTCAGGCAAAATCACTCAGTAGGCCACAGTCGAAACAAAAAATAAAAAAAAATAAAAAATTCTTCCAGTAGCACCTTAAAGACCAACTAAGTTTTTTATTTTTTATTTTTTTTCGACTATGGCAGACCAACACGGCTACCTACCTGTCAGTAGGCCACAGAGCAAGGTCAGTGAGGAGTGTGATTTGGGAAGTGGACTAAGGGAAGTCCTGAGGGCCAGATGAAGAGCCCTACATTTGGTCCCAAAGCATGAGGTTCCCCAACTCTGCCCTACTACTTTGCAAAATGTTCAAAAGTATGCCAAGAAGCTGTTTCCCAAGAGCACAAAAGGAAAGGTATAGAAGAAAATGTTATACATGGCTGCCATAGACCCCACCTGCACTATACAATCAATGTAGCATCATATAAAAGTCATGGCTTATCCCAAAGAATCCTGGGAATTGTGGTTTGTTAAGGGTGCTTAGAGTTGTTAGGAGATGATAGTGGTTTCACAACCCGTCAGTTTCCTAGGAACTCTGGGAATTGTAGCTCTCTGAGGAGAATAGGTCTCCTAAAAGCTCTCAGTTCCCAGAAGTCTTTGGAGGAAGCCATGAGTGTGTAAGGTGGCATGATACTGCTTTAAAAAATATGGTGCAAATGGCTCCGACATGCATGACACAAGGCACTTTTTCAAACATGGAGGGATAGCATCCAGAGGTTTTCTAGAAGGGAAAGCTGAGTTAGAGGAACAGTGGGAGCTTTCTTCCTGAATGAATCAATATAGGAGCAGACTCTACTTTTGAACCAATATTTTACATCAGTGTTGGGGAACTTCCACAGGCCTAATCAGGAGGTTCGCCTCCCAGGCTGTTTTTGGTGAACCATCACCACCTTTCCCAGACATCACAGCATATATCAGGTGTGGGAAAGTTCAAGTTGTGAAATAAAACTTCAAGCCATGGCTGCAAAGGAAGAAGAATCAAGAGTTTGCTCCCAATTGTTCCTTCTCAAGCAAAATACAACATTATTTGAATTTGGCACCATTTGCTGCCACCCTATACAGAGACAGAAAAAGGCTCCAAATTTTTTAAAACTGTGAGTTTTGGCTGCAGTTGAAGAATCAGGAGCACATTTTGCATCAAACAGTGATGGATTTTGGGTTTGTTTGTTTTTAAATTTTAGCATTTTAATGAGCAACTACCTAATTTGCACTACCTGAGCCAGTATTCCCACATGTCAAATTGACCCATATAAGAGCGACCACTTCTGGATCCACCCCTCATTTGCTTGGAAGCCCTTCTCTAATGTATAATTGATCATTGAAGTCTTTATGGCTCATTGGAGAAAGTTCGTTGACTATTACTGCAATATATTTCTCAATGGCATTCATCTCTGAGCATTTATTTTATGAAAACAATATTTCACCCTTCCACAATATTCTTGAGAATGTTCCTTTGCCCTTTGTGCTCTGATGACTTACATGTTACAACTAGTCAAAAATGAACTTTGGCATAACCTTTATTATATCCCTTTAACCTGTTTTTCAACTTCCATTAATGATGTAAGATCAGGCCTTGAGTTTCATTTTCATTAAACTCACAAGCATGTGAATAATTTACCTTTTTCCACAGAGAATTTTCTTACCAGTTCAGTTGTGTAAAGCAAATATAATTTTCATTTCCTGTAATGTAATAAAATAGCCCTATCATTATCTGTCATCCAAAATATTTATTTTTTGACCAAGAAGCCATACAAAAATCTCTCTTCAATATGATTTTTGAAGTTTTTCTAAGGTTGCCAGCTGTGAACCAAAGCAACAACAGGAAATAACCAGCAGTCATAGTTACAGTGAATTTAAAGATCTTGATACTGAACTTTCAGACCAAATAATTCTGAACTTTTGAATCTTGCAATTTGTCAGTGTTGAGAAATTACTCAGTCACCCTGTGTTAAAGGTGAGTTGACTGAATCTCATTCCACCATCACAAGAACTCTGAGGTTGGGGAGGTTCTGTGGCTTTTAGTAAGAAACTGGTACAACATAATAATTTGAGACTCAGGAGTGAAGGGGGTTAAGTTTGAAAATGATCAGGACTGAATTGCATTGAAATGGAATGGTCATGAATGGGCAAGCTTTCGTCCACACTTTGTTAACTGCTAACAGCATTATATTGCTAAACTAAATAACAAACAAACAAACAAACAGTACGATTGTTCACCTGCCATTTCTCCAAGGGCTGGATCCACCTTTTGGGTCACCAATTGAACATACCTACTTTAAAACATTGAGCCATTCTGCATTAAAACTGAATAAAGCAGAGTCCTAATAACTATTCTACAAAAAAGGGGGAGAGCTTGTTTTGTTGGAGTTAAGTGAATCACTATTGCTGCAAGCTGTCATGAATAGATACAATAGAAAGGAAAATATTTGCACCATATACCAGACAGAATAAGCATCACAAGATATGTTATGTGTAGCCGTATACAGCTCCGGACCAGGTAAGAGTCGGCATTATTCTGTATATACTCTTCTTAAACTCCCCAAAATATCAAAAGCCCACTTCATAGTAACTTTTTGTTGACTTTGTTTTGCAGCAACAAGTTTCAAATTGCAGACAATATAGGTTTGTATTAAAGTTACAGAGAAACTAGAAGGTATTAGATCCATTCTTAATTGAACTTTCTTAAATGTGCATTTGGAGATGAGACCCAAACTGAGAAGACCTTTGTCTTAGGAGACATCTTTGGTTGTTTTAATGGTTTTGCTTTCATTACCAAATAGATTAAAATACAGTATAGTTGCCATTGTTTATAGCTGATATAAACCTTGGAAATGAGGGTTTGCGATTATAAATGCTGATACAGACCACTGACTCTAGAAGCATTTAGAGAAAGTTATAATAAGAGGCTTGAAGAAAAGAAAAGTGTGAAGTAAAATAATGTGTACATGATAATATCTAACTGAAAAAGAGCTGAGGGGAGAAAACAAAGATTGAGTTTTAAGTGACTTGCATTAAATTCCTGAAACACCCAGATACAGCAAGGAAGATCTTCATGTAGCAGTGACATTCCATGAATGGATTCCTGTTTGGAATCACTAACCAAGCATGCAGATTTAGAGCTTACATGGCCAAAAAAAAAAAAAAAAAAAAAGAACAGCCAAGATAGGTCTTTCAACCATGGTATTTCAATGGAACTTCCATGGATAAGTGCAGTATATCTCTAAACTGGAATGTATGGGGTGTTAGAAGAGGGGTAGTACCTCTGCTGAGGGGCATGCCATGCTCCTTCTGGTGTGGTTTGCCCACCTTTGGTCCCCACCCTGCACTCAGCTCTTACCTGTGGCTCCTAGAAGCTGTCAGGATGCAACTGGGGCTGCATCCCAGGAATGGCTTCAGCTGGCTGGCTAAACCAGGTGAGGGTAGCTGATGGGTCTCAAGCCCTTGGTGAGTTACGGACTTGCCCTGCATGGGAACTCAGGCTCTGTTGGGTTGAGCAGATGAGACCAATAGTCTTTAGACTGTCAAGTGACTTTTTCATCTCAGCTAGGAAATTTGCAGGGGCAGGACATTGTTCATATCATAATAAGCATAAACTATTTTAATAATAATAATAATAATAAATAATTGTTGCTATAGTGCTGGACACAGTTGGTCATCATTTTCTTTTCCATTGGAGTTAATAGATGGATAGGAAAAGGAAATGTATCTTGTAGCTGACAGCTTGCTGGTGTGATTGTCATGGCTAGGTAGACATGTGCAATTTTCTGAAGAGGGTGCTATATATCTCCATAAACAGATGATTAAATACAAACTTCCCAGCAACTGGTATTTCAGCATACAACTGAAGGAACTTAGGACAAGATGGATAGCTTCACTTTGATACCCTTTACAAAACTGACCGCAAACAAACACAACAGCTAGTTCTTATTTAAAACAACAGGAAATGACAAATCACTTTTAACTATCAGCAGCTTATGTGGCCCAGATCAAACATAAAATTCTAACCATGCTTAGGCTAGCAATCAGGAGTGACCTTGTACCACTGTTCCCTACCTCTTTGTCCCTATTGCACTGGAATCCCCACCCTCCACATTATTTAGGGAATTATAATTCATGTTGTGCATGTACCTATAGTTAGTGCTAAATTCCAACCTGCAATCGTTCTTCTATCAATGGTGGGTTTGGCACAAACCATTGAGCTGGTTAATGTTCAGCTTTGTACACACATAATATTAATCATATAGATTATCCAAATCCCAGATGCCATCCAGCAGGGCTTTACAGAGTAGGGGGGCCAACACCACACCCACAGCCCAACATACATGATGGCTGAGGGCAAGATGCAAAGATCAGACCTGACACTATCCTGTGATGGCAGTAGAACTGACTCGGGATCCAATGGCTACAGGGGCCAGCTCAGCCCCGCCCCTGTGGTCTAGTGTTGTAGGCCATATTGAGCTCCTTGGAGGAAAGTTGGAAAATAATAGTAAATGAAACAAATAGCTATGCATATACATGGTGGACTTCAGTAGACTAGTTATTTTTGAAACAGCTTTTGGAATTACAAAGACCAAAATATTTGATCAAAAGCTGTTTATTATGTGTTTCAGAAAGCACTCTACTACTTTGCCTGTTTATATCAGCCCTGTACTAAAATAAAAAATGAAAATGAAAATGAGCCTTCTTGTATTGCAGCTATATTAGAATGATTTTTGGGGGGCAGGTTTATTTTAGTAGAAATTGTTTCAGTTTGGGAACCCCTTGTCTAGCCTAACTTTCTGCAGTTTGTTAGCTTTCCATGTCTAAGGGCTGATTGGTTTTTACCAAGGGAAGAATTTTAACTTTCTGAAGCCTAAATTGGGACAAGCCTGGAAGTGCTGTGTCACATATATAACAGAGTACTATAGTGGTTAGAGAACTGAACTAAGACCAAGGAGCCCAGGGATCAAATAATTTGTGAAGTTCACTGAGTGACCTTGTACCAGTCACTATCCTACCTCACAAGGTCATCTATAGGTTCTAATGGGGAAGAACCATGTACATTATCATGAATTCCTTGGAGGAAAGGTGGGACATAAATGTAATGAGTTAAAAAAATAACCAGTGTACATATTCTAAAGTATCATGTGTCCCAGTCCTCATTGGACTGTTTCAATCGAGATTGCATGTGGAGGATTATAAATTTGTAGGACTCCTTCTTTCGAAAGCTACCTCCCCATGGCTTGTGGAAAGTTTGATCTAGAGCAGTGGTCCCCCACTTTGACCGCCCTACAACAGACCACTTGAAAATTGCTGATGGTCTTGATGCTGTATGTTTTTAATGACATTTTAATTGTTTCTCCACACTTAGTTAGCTTTCCATGTTTAAGGGCTGAATGGTTTTTTGTTTTGTTTTGTTTTGTTTTTGTTTTTACATGTGGAAGTATTCAGATATATGCTCTTCCATTTGTAGCCTGAAATGGAACAGTCCAGGAAGTGCTGCACCACATAATGCTTTTTTATCATTGTAATAGACTCCCTTGCTTCGTCAGCTACAGCTGTCTTATATCAGATGGTGGGAGGGGGTGTCTCACAAATTGAATGCTTTCATGCATCCCACTGCTCTGCCCTTGCTGCTGATGTGAATGTGCGAATCCATATGTGTCATCCTGCTGCGTTAATGTCCTGCCATACGCATTACTCCATCCTATTGATTCATAGGCAATGCTGAATGTAGTCCTGAAACTAATCAGCCTAACCTTCTCCTAGTTTCTTGACAGCTGTTAAGTGCTGAGATTCAATATAAGAGACTCTGCAGGTGGGAGAAATCACAGTTTTGAATATTCCCATGTAGAAAATCTCTCTCCAAGTAGAAAACCAGAACATCAGAGTATGGCATGGATCTTCCACCACAATGTGATTTTTTTTAAAAGGAGCTTTTGTGGAGTTTCATGGAGGAACATTAAAAAAAATTACACCATGCAACCTGCAGGCTGAAATGGCATGGACCATTCAGGAATATACCATCTGCTGCATCTATAGAGTAGTTTGTGTGAATGTGCATGGAAACTAACGTACTATACAAAGTTAGAATTTCCATGAACTGCTCTTCCCACCTTTGCCCTGGCCCCACCTTCCCATTGCTTTTCGGCCACAAAAAGCTGCCCAGAATGGAATGTGGCATCAGGATGAAAAAATGTTCTTTACTTATGGCATATAATGAGTGTGTGTGTGTGTGTGTGTGTGGTGGTTGCTGGTGCCCATTGGGGCAGGTATAATAGAAATTAGAGAGGCCAGCAGTACGTGGAGCCAGAGACAATAGGATGCAGAACCAACTAATTCTAGTCTCCCTGCAACTTCTCCCTGCTGAGATGTACAAGGGCACCAACTGAGAATAAGGAGGAAGTTGGCAGCCAAGACCACCCTATAAGCAACAAGGCAGGCAAGTGTGGGCTGGGTGTAGGCAAATCAAGGTTGTTGGTGCAGTATGCCCGTAACACCGATGAACCAGCCTCCACTGTATATTAGTGCTCTTAAGGATGGAAGTCATTCTCCTTTAATGGATGTTTTTAAACAGAGGTTGGATTCAGTCAGGGATTCTTTAGCTATGATTCCTGCATTGTAGTGGGTTGGACGAGAGGACCCTTGGGATCTCGTCCAATCCTACAATTCTATGTGAGGTCTAAAGGTGGGAGAGATGGTTCTCCTTTGCCCTCTCTAAATGGTGCTCCTGGCTTTTGCCACAGTAATGATGAATGGACTGAACTCAGTGGTAGAGCGCTTGCTTTGGATGTGAAAGGTCTCTGACACCTCCAGGTAGCTATGGGCAGGAAACCCATCTGAAAGCCTGGAGAAGTATTGCCAACTAGGATAGGTGGTCCAGGGCTAGATGGGGAACTGATCTGCTTTGACAGAAGGCATCTTCCTCTGTTTCAGCTGGAATATGTTAATCATTAAGATCACACACGACTCCTGGTTGCTTAACAACAAAATATTTTATTTATTCTTGGTGCAGAATACCCTGCTATATTGTCTGACCCCTCTCCCCTATGCCCAACTCTAATTATATTTCTGAAGTCTGAGAAATAACAAAGTGTGAGTAACCTTAATACAGTTGATTCACCAGAGTACTGCTGATCTGACTTTGGATCAGAGGCAGAAGTAGAATCAGCAGGAAGGGCAGCTTAGGGTTATATCTGCATTATTGTTAGAGAGTTGTGCTAGGTATGAATGACTATATTTTACCAAGCTGAAATCTGTGCATTATTTATACTACTGACTGGTTTCCATTCTTAGAGTGACAGATTATTTGTCTGGTTCAGGGGATGGGGGAGGAACAGTTCAAAATATCACTCTCAATTATTTAAACTACATTGGCACTTGTGCAAGATAGCACATGGTGCAGTGCCCACTCACTCCTGAACATCATCTTACAGCAACCTTTCCCCTCTGTTGTGTTTTCCTCTAGGTAATTTACTGAGGGGGGGTGGAGTCAGTAACGGGCAAGCAGAGACATCTAGATTTTCCAGGAGAGTTCGATCCTAGTTCATACAATTACCACATTATGGAAGGTCACTGATATATGAAGGAGTGCTTTGTCCTATATACACTGGCCAGATCGGTGTAATCATTTAGAGAAGCCCTCCTGACTGTCCCCCAGTTATCTAGCATTCATTTAATTTCTACATCATCATCATCATTTTATTATTTACTGTATACCCCACCCATCTGGTTGGGTTTCCCCAGGCACTCTGGGCGGCTTACAGCATATATAAAAAGATACATGAACAAAAGCTTTCATTATAGTGGCACCAATACTTTGGACACTTCTGATGGAAATCAAAGACACCCACAATTCTGGTACTTTGCTGCCTGGTGAAAATATTTCTATTTAGCCAAGCATTTTTATAGAATTAATTTGTTTCAGTGTTGGTCATTTGTTCTTGATATGATGATGTTTTTTTTATGGCAGGGGGAAGGGCATTCCCTTTCCTCTTCGTTTCAATGCAGGGTTAATTGTCTATTTCTTTGGTTGAAAATCACTTCAAGATAAAGCAACTGACAAATTTAATAAATAACAAATAATAATTTCATAGTGCAGAAGAAGCGGCAGAATATACCCATTTTCAGGGTCACAACTCCATGATATGCTGAAAGGTATGGTGCCAAAAATTACCCCCGGTGAGGGAAGTGATCTTATAGGTCTACACAAGAGCAGTGCATTTTTCAGGTAACCCAGTCCCAAGTTGATCAAGGCTAAGTTTGATTCTATGAACTGCTGGGAATCAGCCCTGCATGAACAAGTAGTGGCAAGCAGGGTCAGCTCCAGATTTTTTGGGAAGGGGAATTGGAGTTGGGCAATATGCACTTAAGGATGCCTCCTCCCTGACTGGGCCCGCCTTCTTGCCATTGTCGCCAACTGCTTGTGCCAGCCGAGGTTTTGATTATTTATTAATTGACAAGTGAATGTAAAAACATCCCTGTTATATTCAAATTGGGAAATAAGAAGGGGCATATATCTATATCTATACTAGGTCTGCTTCTGTCCCTTGCCCAGACAATGCCAGTTGACTCAATGTTAGGCATGAGAGAATAGGTGGTAAAGTAGGGAAGTGAGAGTGATCAAGTGTTGGATGGGAATCACAAGAGGGGAAGGTGCTGTTGCACTCAAGTCCTGGTTTCAGGCTTCCCATAAGCATCTGGTTGGCTACTGTAAGAACCAGCTGTTGGACTAGATGGGCCTGATCCTTCAAATGTCTTCTTGTATTCTTATTGTGTTTACCCTCTGCCTTCCCTCTGCCCTTTGGTTTGTTTTTAAACACTCATTAAATAGTTAATTCTCACAGACATAGCAGAGACATATCTGAATCCCCACATACTTGAAGGATCGGCCTAGTGTTACAAATGAGCTTAATGTACCTAGCCAAAATCAATTCTGCCCCATAAGAATATTGTAATTATTTTTTTATTGCTGTGCATGAATTTATTACCTTTACAAATAGCTTTGCTCACTACCATCATACGCTGTAGAGAGACAAATATATATCTTGCATGAACTGATGATAGAAAGTCAAGCTTACATGCTGAAGATGTGATTTTATTTACTTTATTTTTTATAAATAGCTCTTTGACTTTATTTTGGTCCAGATCAGAGGCCAGCTGGGTCCAGATCAGAGGCTGGCTATGGATACAATACACTATGGCTAATGCTAGCATGACATAATTGTGGTCCTTTGCATTCCCAGCTGCAAAATCGGTGTGAAGGGTGGGGGAGATACACTTATATAACAAAGTGAAGGAAGCAGCAATTATTGTCACTATCACATTACCCATGTATGGAAGGCACCAGATCAAGATATGATTGTGGTAGAAACAGCACAATGATACCACCCTAATTATTACACAGGGACCTTCCATACTTGCAAGATGCACATGCAATATATGGCTACACCTTTCCACATTAAAGCCTTGTGGACTGGCATGATGGATTGGGTGTGTGGCTTTTCTTTACTGTCCAACCCCCTTTTGTATAACAATTCCACTCAAAAGGAATTCCATTAGACAGGGTGTACCTGATGAGACATCCTAGTCTGTTTAGCTGTATGAGGGAGTTCCTTCCTTCAGCCTGGGACTCCTTTCAGTCCAGTTCAAGATAGGCATGGTTGAAAAGAAGGATAATAATAATAATAATAATAATAATAATAATAATAATAATAATATTTGTACCCCACCCATCTGGCTGGGTCTCCCCAGCCACTCTGGGCAGCTTCCAACAAAGATTAAAATACATTAAAATATCGCAGATTAATAACTTCCCTGCTTAGGATTTACTATATTTATTGTGGGGAGGGGGAGGGCAAGGGACCTCAGCCCCTAGGAGTTGGCTCCTATTGATCAAAGGGCAACTACCTAGCCACACAGCCCATAGAAGCAAACAGATGAAGGATCATTGATGGGGGAGGGTGTATTTGTGGTCTCCTCATGCTATATATGAACATGCTCCCATCCTTCGACAGCTGCAAGACAGCCAAAACAAAAGAATTCACATAACAATTAGCTTACCAAATTTGCTAGTGCTGTGCAGTGCTGACCACTCACCAAAAGAACATTTTTAAAAAAAAAATATTAGATATATTCACAGATGTTATGGTCTATTGATTTATATTTGCTGCAATCACCGAAAGGACTATGTGTGGGCATATTGTTAAAACTATAGACAGACAGAGAGACAGACAGACAGAGCTTGTCATACACATGACTGCATCAATATTTTTTAATGTGTGGAACTATTTATTGATGTACATATGCGGTCCTGTGTATAGGTAAAACTTGGTTTTCCAGGTTTTTCATCATTCCCTGTATCCAGATCAGAAGCCAATCCCACAACGCTGATAATGTCAGTATGACAGTTTTGACCCCATGCATTCCCAGAAGCAAAATGGAAACCAAAACAACATAATTAGCCATCATACACACATAAATTTCTGAATACAGATGTTTTGTGTTCAGCCAGGTTGGGGGAGTACTGCACTCAGTTCACATTTTAAAGCCAATCAACCAAATTCACATACTAATATGCCAACAGAAAATAACACAGAGATAAATATTAGGAGAAATTGCTTGCAAAAACTGTGTATACGAAGTGTATATTAAACTGCACAAAATGTTTATCTTAGGAGAAGTGTGTACAGAAATGCTTACTTTTTAAAGCAAATTGTTGAAAATATATCTAAAGTGATGAGAAAATAGATTTAAAACTGGATAAATGAGAATCTGAGAGAAATTAAAATTGACAAATTTGTACACGGTTCAGTCAATTTTATTAGGGTTGAACATGCAATTTATATGAAGATTGTTGTTTTCTGCAATGTTCGTACTGCGTCTTTAATGTCCAGCTAGGGGAAAGATACGTACAACCTCAAAACTTCTATAAGAGCATTCACGTGCAAAATGCCGAAGAAACAATGGAATGATTGAGGATTCCTGAGCCATTGGTTCTACTATAGAAATAAGACCAAATTATTTGGAACTGTTAACTCTGGGGAGAAATTGTAGGAAGGAACATTGCAGATGCATTCTTCTGGCATCAGTCTTCCTCAATAAAATGTAGGGACACAGGAAGGTCATGGCACCGAACTATTTTTCACTGCATTCCAACACTTGAAATGCTTCTCTGCAAAATGACTGCATGTTATCTCCTGGTCACAGATCCAAACAGGGTAATCTTTCCTTGTAGCTGAAGCAAGCTGCATTAGGCACCTTACAGAACTGGTTGAAGCCAATCCTTCACCAGCCACAGGGAATTATCTATTTTTATTTTTGCGTGGTGGCTGCAACAGGACGCAATGTGTCCAGCCACAGTGTGTATGGATTTCAGTTAAAAACCTCAGGTTTCCTCTGCAGTTGTTCCATTCCAGCACTACCTTCCGTGGCCTCCTTTTGATTCAGCTGCCTTTGTAGCATTTTGGGATGCTTGTTTTGTTTATTATCCTGCCACAAATGAATATCAATATTCTTTTCATCCTCCTGATTTAATGAGCTGCAAACGACAGTCGGCAAAAAGGAAGGCTGTTGTACGGCTTTGCACAAAGAGCTAAAGAGAAAACCCCACGTGGCAGCTGTGTGTTGCTACTCTTGCCAGGATTAATAAATTCCAAGCAATTTACATCCCCTTGTAATGAAGAAAAGTCCAAAAGCCAAATCTGTGAGACACTGAGACTCGGGAGGGGGGGGGGGAAATAGATGAGAATTGTGAGCTTGAATTATTGAGCTTGATACAGAGAAGAAAGGTTATTAGAGCTAGTGTCAGAGAGTATTTACAAATCTCTCATTTCTTATGTGGGCTATCCCCCCCCCCCGTTTGCAAAATATATGTGCACTGTGGCAGCCAGTTAGCTTTAAGCTACACATTGAATCTGTTTGCCATGTTTGAACACTATAAAGAGCTGCCATCTAATTTCATCTAAAGTGAAATTTCAAGGAGAATTTGAAAGTTTCTGCCCAGGCAAAGTATTCATGGGATTCAGAAGAAAATGAAAACACGTTTGAACAGGCTAAAATGTATGTATGTAAGTGGGAGCATAGCTCAGGGGTAGATAGGGCTTGCCCAAGACATTTTTCTGCCTGAGTCAACCCCCCAAATGGCTCCTCCCTGGGAACTGTAGTTAATGAAGGGTGCTGGGTGAAAGCATGCTAGAGGAGTGATAAAGGTGTGGAAAGGAAGAGAAAATAAGACACTGTGAAATGGAGGAGAAATGCTGTGTTGAAGTAAGGGGGATGGAATGGAGCAGGAAAACCGGGGGGGGGGGGGAAAGCCAGGGGACAATATAGCAAAAGAAAATTGGGGCCTAGGAAAGCCAGGGGGGTGAAATGGAAGCGGAAAATGGGGGGGGGGAGGGAAAGTCAGAAAGCCAGGGGGATTCCCTCCCCCACTATACCACTGTCCCCAGGAATTGTTATTGAATATTACAACAAACCCTCTCAAACCAACACACACATCCGTACTCTTGAGACAAATGCAGGAGTTCCAGCTTGAATAAAATGTCAAACAAATTTCAAGGGTAGCAAAAGAGATTTTTGAAAAGGCTAGCAAAATTCAGCAGGGGGAAATGTCAGCATCCCTATTTGAATGTTCTCTGCAGAAATATTTATTGATGCAGAATTCTGCACCAAGGTAACAAAATTCTGCATAGTTCAGAAGTAGATTCTATATCCTGCATAAATTATGCAGATAAAATACAAGTTCATGGAATATTCTTATTTTGTTTCATTTATTTCCTGATTCTGCCTATCATTATAAAGGTAAAGGACCCAAGACCATTAGGTCCAGTCGTGTCCGACTCTGGGGTTGCGGCGCTCATCTTACGTTATTGGCCAAGGGAGCTGGCATACAGCTTTCGGGTCATGTGGCCAGCATGACAAAGCCGCTTCTGGCGAACCAGAGCAGCGTTTGGAAACGCTGTTTACCTTGTCGCCAGAGCGGTACCCATTTATCTACTTGCACTTTGACGTGCTTTCGAACTGCTAGGTAGGCAGGAGCTGTGACTGAGCGACGGGAGCTCACTCCGTCACCGGGATTCGAACCGCCCTAGGCTCTGTGGTTTAACCCACAGCGCCACCCGCGTCCCTTGCCCATCATTATAGGGGAGGGGGAAATTATTATGGGTACTGAAACCTCAATTTGTGATGGCAGAAATCTGATCAATTTTATTCCCCAAATTTCCATGATAGCACATACACACAAACATTTTTGTAACAATAAAGACTAGAAACCATTTTTTTAAGAATAAAAATGAGACTTGGTGTTAGGATAGATACAACACTAAATTTCTGTTTTCCCCAGGTTCTTATTCTTCACCCAATCAATTTAGGTTTGTTAAATCTCTTCTTCATTTTATGATTAATTTCAAATTTCTCAGGAAAAAGACAGTATTTTAGTGCACATTTTGCAAAAGTATACATTTTTGTATGCATTTTTGCTTGATATAACTATTTTTTCAAACTATTCCCCCCCCCTCAATATAATGCAACTTTGTATGCTCTCTTCACAAATGCCTATGTATTTTTATGCACAATAATATATGCATGTTTGTGCACAATTTTGGCCTGGGGAACTATACCACAACGTTCAGCCAAGCACACATTTTGAAGGATAGCTGTGTTTCATTTTACATATTGTTTCAGGAAGTGCTAATTAGATAGGTTTGCATTTAAAATGCAATCCGAAACAAATTTCTCTCCTTGTCTCTTCTTGGAAACCTGGACTCTGCTCCCAACACCACAGCCTATGGTTTTCCTGTCTTCGCGCAGAACTGTGGAACACAAACAACTCTTTGTGTTGTTTCTCGCTTCTCATCCATTTACAGTATGCACTATATAGCAGTTCTTTCAACAAAGAAGGCTGGCAGGAGAGTAACAATGAATAGGGGGAAAGCAAGACAATCTCCAACATGGTGGGCTAGGAGATGTATTTTTCCCCTGCACGTTGCCCTCTGTTTCTCTGCCCTTATTGTGGTGTGGGTTTTGTTTCTCTTCTTCTGTCTGCCGGAGGAATGCTGCTGAATGCTGATGAGGCAATGCACGCTTCAGTTCCAGGCAATCAATTTTCTAGTAATTTTGGAGCCTTGAATACCTGACCTACAGTATTTCAGGGACTGTTCATCAAGGCAGGGCAGAGTAACAGATTATCCTCTGCTGTTATTATATTTTTTGGCAGGTGGTATCAAGGAACACCTGAGAAGATCAGACAGTTAAATCTGTGCCATTCCTCAGATCTTCTCTCACCAGGTTTATCTTATACTGCCTTTCTGGCTTTTGTCAGTTTGCTGTTACGCTGATTTCTAGTGAATAATGGCTTCGCTGCTTTGAAATAGCAGGGCCACCTCACTGAGCAAATGAAAGGGTTTCTCCCACTTTTCAGCAAAATGGTGGCTGAAATTGGGTGGGTGCAACATGACAGGGAGAAGCGGGGCTGAGCCGTCATTCTGTGTGCAGGGTGGTTGTTGTTTAAAAACGAATGGGGTGTAACCTAAACATAAAATCAGATGACGGTGCCATTTACAGTCAAATGATTGATACATCTAATCGTAAGGGTGAGCAACCTGTGGACATCTAGATGTTGCTGGACTTCACTCCCTTGAAACCCAGCCAGCATGGATAGATATCAGAGGAAGATGGAAAGTGTAGTCCTACAAAATCTGGAATGCCACTCACTCCCAATCTAGAATCTACTCCATGGGTGTGGAACTTTAGGCCTGGAGTCTAAATGCAGGCCCTCCAGGCTTTTCTGTCTAGCCTTTGAGGTCACCTCCTCTACTCCAAATCATATCTCTTTGCACCCTCAGGTTCTTTTGCTTGCTGGAATTATATCCTTTGATTGTAATAATGCTCCCGGCTTTTCAGATTGGAGGATAGAGGTATATGCATACTGCAAACCTATGACTTATGCATGGCTGGAATGTAGCCTGCCATACAAAGGTAAGAGTCATGTCTGTTGCTCTGCCTACTATTTGCCTCAGTCCCCACCCACTTTTGCCTACTACTGGCACTGCCCACCACTGGCAAGCAGGCCTTGGGGCATTTGTTTGCTTAAAGTATTTATATACCACTTTTGAGGCAGATCTCACAAAACGGCTAGCAAAAACATATTGCAAAGATCTTTTTAAAAAATATATATGTTACAATAACATTAAAAGACAGATTATTATTATTATTATTATTATTATTATTATTATTATTATTATTATTTTATTACACACCTTTTACCCTAGGTCCCAGGACAGGTTACAAATTAAAACACAATATTAAAAGCAGCTCAAAACAACCCACAGCCACAAAAATAAAGTAGGTCCCATGCACCCTCAAATCTCAGAAGCCAGAGTAAAGTGGCACAGTGCTGGCAATGGCTTTCCAGAGGTTTTTTTTTTTTTTGGGGGGGGGGGAATAACCAGCCTTACCTGGAGTTGCTGGAGACTGAACCTGAGATTTTTGCATACAAAACAGATGTCCCACCTCTAAACTCTGACACTTCCCCTTCTGTAGAGCAGAATTTCCCAGAATGTTGTATAGCTACAAAAAACTATGGAATGGAGGTGACCTCCTTGAGGGCAATGTTAAAAAACACCCTGTTGCAGAAGCATTTTCTTCACAAGCTTGGGAGCAAGTAGACTCCATCATACTCAGGTGCATGAATCATTTCTTAAGCAACATTATTCATTCCACATGGAATTATTTATTCATAGGTATGAATCTTCTCCAGATATTGCCTAACCTGCTCCTTTTGGGTTTCCAATTCTTGAAAAATAAATCAATAACACAACCTGCTAAGAAAAAAAATCTGAAGGTATCAAACCGTAGTCACTATTGTAATACTTCCTGCAGTCATTATTAATGATGATATCTTGAATAATTTAACATGGGCTTAGGTAGTTGAAATCCCATTATTGTGATGGAGATGATGATTTGGGGATATCGGCTCTAACTTGAGCCATACACTCAATGAGCCACTGTCATTTCAGTATTTAAAAGCAAGAACTCAGGTGCCATGCTTTCTCATGCACCATGGTTTTGGATGTGAAAAACTGCTCCAGTGTGATACCCACAAAATGTTCCTTTGATAATTCTTTTTTGGAGGGGAGAGGTCAAAACTGGGAACATTCAATAATAAACAGAAAATACCCCAGTTTTAAAAGCCTCGCTCCCAAATGAGCTGAACTGAACTTTCTCAGTTTGGACCTGCTTATCTGCTTCAATTTCCTACAAGACAGTCCTGGTGGAAATTTGGTGGCAGCAGCCATAGAAAAGAAGTAGTGATGACAAAATAGCTCTGTGAAGGTCTATATTGTGTAGAATGATAGAATTGTAGAGCTGAAAGGGATCTGAGGGTCATTAGTCCAACCTGCTGCAATGCAGGAATCTCAACACATGGTTCCACACCCAGTTTGAAACCATATAGGACCCTGCTTAGATTTGCAAATCCTTTCCTCCCTGGTATAATAACTCTGTTCTATGTGCAAGGAGCTCCTGGGAGATGTCATCTTAGGATGCCTAAGTCCATTGTGTGGACTAGAGCTGGGATGAATTTCCCTCACCATTTACAGGGGGCTGTTCTGCCTTTGCAATTGTACTAATCTGGAGGGGACAAGAGAAATTTCACAAACTGTTCATTGTGAAAACAGCATGCGAAATTCCATTACATTATGGAAAATTGTTAGCAAAAATATGTTTATTAGACAGAATTGTGAATAAAAATGTGTATATTAGGAGACATGAGCATGAAAATGGGTGGGAAAGTTTGCACTGACTTTAAAAAGATTCACACAAAAATAGGACAAACTGAACTAAAATAAAAAATGAACAAAAATGAAAATAAGCGAAGCTATTTTCTGAATTTTTTTAGGGAAACAGCTCAGCTTTCTGAGTCTACTTCTGAACAATGCCAAGATGAGTTTGCCCTGTTTTTTGTGGGTTGTTTTTTGTGTGTGTGTAGTTTCCCCTGTTGTGTTGAATAGGTATCCTTCACCTTCCCCACCCTCACAGGGTTGCTGTGAAGCTGCAGCCCTAGCTAGATACAAATAATTTTATTCAATTAATCAGCTGCCTTTGAATGGATTGGCTCGTTAAACAAGTGTATACATTTATTCCAAACCCTGAGAATACCAGTAACTGACCCTTAAATAAACCATTTGCAGCTGCTTGCTGTTAGAAGGAAAGGCTATATTTAACATATTCCTTTCATAACTTCTTAAAAAGTGTCCTGTCAAATATTGAGGTGCAGGTTGTTGTTTTCTGCTGGAATTTCACTTTAAAGGGACCCTACAGCTTTAGCAGCTTCATGAAGTTCCTAAATTTATTACAAGGAAAATGTCCAGCACACCAAGGTTGCACCAAAGTAAATCTAGCACAGTAAGATTTACTGTGTTATCCAACAGTTATCCAACAGTCACAGAAGGCAAAAGCAAATTCTGCATTTTACCCTGGATTTAATTCCATACAGTAGCAGGGATACAGGTCATGGTTTCCCGGAGAAGCAAAAGGTTTGCCAGAAATCATTCATTCTGGGCAGCAAAGAAGCAAAACTCTTTAGCTTCACTAAATTAATATTTTAGAATTGCATTGTGTTACCAAGTTGTGAAATAGGCAAGAACACAGTTTTGGGTGGGTCCAGAAGACTAGCAGGACAGTGTCTACATGGCATGCAGGCACACACTGTGCTAATAGGAGGTGGAACAAGGTGGGCTGTGTAATACCTGCTCTACCTATCAATGTATCCTCTTCAGCTTCTGACTGGCAGATGGACAGGATCATTGAAGGGTGGTGGAGGGCCTCTTTAGGCCTTGTGGTGTAGAGCAGGACAGGCAACAATGATTTTGAGCCCAATACGCCTTGGAGATGCTGTACACAGTTTTAGGCCAGCAGCCAATATTAAATCGTGGGTGGACATAGCAGACGACACAGTGATTTTCAAGCAGCTCACTTTCTTCTCAGGCTGGAACAGAACTGAACTGAAGGGCTGAGCCAGCCTGCTTATATAGTATTCAGTAACATGCAACAGTAACGACTCTCTCTCTAGCTACCCAATCTGTGAGCGGCAATCTCAATCCTTCATTTGCCTGTGCAGACCTGAGTGAGAACTGCAGCCACAGTAGGCAGACTGAAACTATATAGGCTACACAACACCCCTAGTGGCCTAGGGTGATAACTTCAATACATAACAGCCAGGTTGTTTGGAAGGGCCTGGGATTGTGCAGGAATGAGTGTCTCTCCAGCCGAGCAGACAGGTCTAGTAAGCCACATTTAAGTGGCAAATGGATCCATGTTTTAGGCTTTATTGGCCTGTTTATAAGATCAGAGTAGGCACTCCCTACTAGGGAGAGTGGGGGGATGTGTGGCCAAGAGCACCCTGGCAGGACAGGCAAGCTTAGATAGTAGGTCATATTCCTCAGGTGTAGGGTCAAGATTCATGGGCTCTTGGTTGGCCTTCTCCTTTGCTAACCTATTTCCCCTTTAGCTATTTGTACAGTTGTACTGCAGAAACAGCTAAGTTCTGTTTGTATATATGGACATTGTATATAGGGGCTATACAGGGCCAGCCCACCCATGAGGCAAGGTGAGGTGGCAGCCTTGGGCAGCAGCTTCAGGACAGCTCATGGGGTGGCAGATCTGGGCCTGCCACTGCCTACTGTGTGCTGCTACCGCTGGCTCCTCTCCGGGAAGTGGGAGCCAGAGAAGCAGCTGATGGAGAAAGTGCTCAAACTCTCAAGCCCCCTCTCTTGTCACTGTGTCTCCCTTTTCCCTGAGAGAGGGAGACACAGCGGCTGTGAGCTAACCAGCTGGCCCATTACTCAAGGAGGTTGGGTCATAGTCACTGCATTCCCCTCTCAGGGAAGAGGGAGACACAGTGACAAGGGCAAGGTTGGCATTGGGATGTGCGGCAGGATGGCAAGCACTTTGCATGTACTATTTTTGCAAGGTTATGAACACATGCAAACTGCTTACTAATAATGTTTAACTTGGTGTGGTTCTTCAAATACATGGGTTTAAATTGCAGTCCTTGGTGATGTTTCCCTGAATGAATGCATTCCGTGGGTGATATGCTTGTATTCATTCAGAAGTATTTTAGCTGCTTATCATTTCTCCTTCAGTATATGATACAAATTAAGCAAACACTCCAAAAAGGACAACCCATTAATAATGAATTTCACTGCATGCTCTGCACAGCATTTGATACAGAGCCTAAGGTTTTGCCCTTCTGCTTTTTTTTTTTTTTTAGGGCGGGGGCTATTCTCTGAATTTTTTTAAAAATGGCACATTCAATATTATCCCACGTGCTAAAAGAAGTGTGTGACTTCTTCCATCTCTCTTCTGCATCATGTTATAAAGCAGGGGTGGGGAAACCCAGCCCCCAGATATCTCTGTCTGACCCTTGGGGTTCTCTGAAGACCATACCCCCTACTAAGTGGCCTCCTCCCGAAGTGTGTTTGTCTGGATGGGTTGTGCCCTTGAACTCTGGTAATGCCTTTTGCTTTTCTGGATGAAGGTTAAAACAAGGTTTGTGGCTGTGTTATATACACTAGCCTATTCTACAAAGGTAATATTTAAATTCATTGCTCCATCCATTTTTTTAAATAAGAATTTGCATTGGCATGTCACCCTCAGAAGGTTGCCAGAAGGAAATTCAGACCTCAGTCTCAAAAAGTTTTCCCATTCCTCTTCTAAAGTAAAGGTCCAAATGGAGTGTCATTTATTACATAGCCTTTAGTATTGACACCCCCCCCCCCGCAATGCATTAGAAGCGCAAGTGTTTGGTGTCTTTCTCACTAGCTTTAGCGTATTATCAGGATTAGTAAAAAGCCTATATTGTCAGCATCTCTCAATGTGATTCCCATCAGGTTCTGCATCATGAAATGAACTGTTGACATAATAATGCAACCATCTTATTTGGGTTGGATCTATCATTTGGGGATGGGGTGGGTATCATCCTGTCAAACAATGATATTTTATGCATTCCGACAGGCAATCCTGGGCTAATTTAAAGCTGAAATATTTAGTAGATAAACACAAATGGCTGTTGCCTTCAGTCGCCCCCCTAGTTAATCTAATTTTCTGTTGGGGAGATTTTTTTTTTGTCTTTTTACAAATAGAATCTGTCAGGTCAACAGAAACATCTTTTGGATAAATGATAAATGGGTGGTCCTCAAACAATGCTGGGGATATTTGTTGCTGTGAGTTTCCTTAAGTATCCCAACATCATGAGATACAAATAATAATAATCACAATACCCCCATCTTCACTTTGTAATATATGCATAGGCACACACAGCCTATCAGGAAGAAAAACACACACTAAAAAAGCACTTCTGCCCAAAAATAGCTGGATCCAAACATGCTTGTTTATTGAATTTATTCATTTTTATTCAGCCCTCTGAATATTGCAGAGTAGTGCAGATGGTCTGGTCTCACATCCACTTTATCATTGCAATTTCCCTGTGAGGTTGGTTAGGCTAAGAGTGAGTGACTGGCTCATCATGGCTGAGTAGGGATCTGAACTTGGGTCTATTTCTCTCCCCCACCCCATCCCAGTATAACCCACTATCCACTCCACTGCACTGCCTCTCAGTCTATATGCTCAGTCTGTAAACCTGGCCTGTCAGGGAGCATGTTACCCCAAGAACAAGGAATACATGATAGGACCATCTACTGTCATGGAAATTCATTTTTTGTTGAATAAATACAAAACTCCTAAGTTCACTTAAATGTGTACAATGAAAAAAACCCTGTAATGCTTCAGATGTCTGTGAGTGAGTACATCTGCCTTTCTCCACTGCAGGGGTGCGAAACATGTGGACGTCTCAATGATGTTAGGCCACAACTCTAATAATCCCTGTCCATAAGATTGGGCTGATGAGAGTCAGAGTCCAACAAAATCTGGAGGATGAGCACCTAGGAAGAGATCAACAAGGACATTTTTTCACCATTGTGACATCAGTAGACGGTAGACCAACAGGAATTTACAAGTGAGAAAGTGGAGATTGGTCTTTTGACGGCATAGGTCAGTGATGGCCAAACTTGCCCCCCCCAGCTGTTTTGGGACTACAATTCCCATCATCCATGACCACTGGTCCTGTTAGCTAGGGATGATGGGAGCTGTCGCGGGCCTTCGCCCTGTACAGCCCACCCCCGGACGTTTTACGGTCTATGAGTGCTGCACCAACGACAAACAGTCCCCAGCATGCAGCCCTTCAGACTACTGGCTGGATCCTGCTTACTTCATTCACCACAGACGAGGATATTGTGAACTAAAAAGATGTTTATTGCGTACAAAGCTTGTGGTTGCTGATAAATAAAAGGTTGTTCAATAAGCTTAAAACAGTTGTCCTATACCGGCCTAATACCTCTAAATATTACCGGCCTAATACCTCTAATAGTAAACTAAATATCAATAACAACGCGTTTCACAATCTCATTATCCTCTCTGCTAACATCCACCTAAGACTCTAAACTCCCAGCTCTATCTCGTGACTCACACTGCTCAACTCCAACTCTAACTCCCCGCACTTAACTGCCTTACTGCCCACTGGGAGGGGTGTTTTATACTCAGGCTAAGCCCGCCCCTGAGGGTTCTAACTGTCAGAAAAATTAACCCCTACCTGGCATGAGGCTAGTTCTCCACATACCTCCCTCCTTTTTAGGTTTGTATCAGAGGAGTTACTAGCCAAAGTATCCCTCTGATACAAACAACATTTTAAACATCGCTATAGACATTTCATAAACAAACATTTTATAACTCTTACCTATATTACCTAACTATGGCATAATATTACATCTTCAGTAAAAGTACATATAGTTGTGAACATTATATACAATAGTTCATGCAGCATTAGGTCTTTATTGCAAGAAAACCCGTAACTGTCCATTTTAACCTTTGCCTTTGGGTCTTCGTGATAAGGCGTCTGCGATGATGTTTAGGATCCTCTCACGCTCCTTATCGTCCTTACCCGTCACAAGAAGTATCTTTCTCTGGGCACCAGTCTTTTCTCTGCCAAACGTGATGGGATGTAAGCTGTCTTCCCTGGCCAGATGACACAGTCCCATTCCGATCCCTGCACTCGAGGCGTCTGTAACGATTGTGGATCTCAAGCTGGGTAGAGTCCTTGTTTCTCAGGGTCAAAAGCTCTCTTAGTTCAACCTCTCCCTCCTTCAGGATCTCTGTTAAATGTTTAAGCTCGCAGACTTGTACACACATCTCCAGGTCATCATAAGCTGCATAAACACTGGTTGTCTGGCTTTTAAATGCACTGGGAACTATTTTCAGAAGTTTGCGGATATCTTCTTTTTTAGTCAGCTTGCTGAAGCTTTCTAGACAAGCGTGATCACTTAATAAAAATAGGCTAAAAAGCTCTGATTGCTTATTGCTCATAGCAATCTCCCTTGTTGTCAGTTCATCTTTGGTCTGTATTGATTTATCAGTTCCCACTTCGAGCAATTTTAAGATTACTTTTGTTTGCCTTTGACGTGGTAGTCCTGTTAATGCTGTGTAACCACATTCATTTTGGACATTTATTTGTGTTGCATGAGCAGCAGGGTACCCATCCTCCCACCACACAATCTCTAGTGTAGGAAACACTTTCACTTTCATAGAAAGTCGATGGGACCCCATGCCAGCTATAACTTCTAGCACGTCTTTCTTTCTATCTTTCCAACTGATGATTGGTTTATCGTAACTATGACTAGTTGTTCTAACTGACCTCACAGATAGGTCACTGGTCATATTGCAGGTAGACGCTCCTTTACCAATATCACAGGCTTTTTCAACAACGTGACTACTGTAGTCTAGATTGGGTTCATGGTTTAGTGACTGGGTTGGGTTTATCATATTCTTATGCATGACCCGCCTCCCTTCACCATGCTGAATTATATTGTTTATATCATTCATTTTTGAAATGATCTTACAAGGACCTTCCCATGTCAGTTGTAACTTGTCACTGTTTACTGGTCTGATTAATAAAATGTCTTGTCCTGGCTCAAAAGATTTCTCATGTGCTTTTGTGTCATACCAAACTTTCTGTTTGTGTTGAGCAACCTTGCAATGTTCTTGTAATTGGCAAGTATGGCACGTTCGACAAAATAACTTTATTTGCTTGCCCATCCCAGGCCAAAAGAAATTTTGGGACACCCTTTGTTTGGTTCTGGTGATTCCCAAGTGACCTCCAAAGATACTGCCATGTGCATGTTGTATTATCTTGGTTCTAAATTCAGTAGGTACTATCAGTTGCCTGTGGATCTCATTACCCCCTCTATTAGGCTTTAAAAGAATCTCCCTGTATAGCAACCCATTGTTGACTATAAACCGCTCCGGGCTTTCAGGGGTTAATACTGTATTCACGGCTGTGGCTTGAAAATATTTCTGTAAATCTGTATCTAGTTTCTGCTTGGCTGCAAAACTAGCTGCTTGACTATTTGTAACTGGCATTATACTTGTATCTTGTGTCAGTTCAGCAATTGTATCAGGCCTTTCCTCCTGAGGTAACTGTCGCAGTTTTTGTGCCCTAGTTATTACAAATGCACTCTGTACATGGTCAAGGAGATCCCACCCGATTAACATTGGAGCTGGGATTTCTGGTGAAACTGCTACTTGCCATTTTCCAGACCATTGTTTATATGTCAGATTAACTAATGCGACTGGCAAGATTTCTGGCTGTTTTGATATTCCTTTTAAACTGATTGTTTTGCCTTTAATAAAGTCTTCTGGCTTTAACAAATCAGGATGTACAATACTAATCTGAGACCCTGTGTCTTTTAAGCCTTTATATGGTTTACCATTCACCCAAATTTCTTCTCCTGTTTTGTGTAATAGCATGTCATCTTGTTGAATTATATAGCACCTCACAACTTGGGCCACTGGTAACTCATCAGCCTCTGACTGGGCCTCGGTTGTCGTGGCAACCATGTTGGCAGTTGGCTCTGTCTCCACAGTTTGGACACAATATGTCTGCTTCTGAGGGATAGTATTTGCACTCCTAGTTCTGATTTCAGTTCTACAGTCCAGTTGTCTATGGCCTTTTTTCCCACATTGCCAACAGATTAATTCAGGCCTTTTACCCTCACTATATTTATTTACTTTTCCCTCAGTCCCCCCCGTTGTCATAGGCGTGTTATGGGGAACATTTGCATTGGCGGGAAAAATTTTCTTGGCAGTTTTTGTGGTAAACTTTGTGGGCTGTTGCATTCTCTTAAACTTATTTGTTTCCCACTGTTTGTCCTTATATTTTGGGGCATCATAAGCGTGTTCTCGGATTTCATTTATTTCATCTGCCAGATTAGCAGCTTCCAGGATGGTTTTAGGGCGTCTTTCTTTAATTAAATACTTCAGATGACTATTAATCGTGTCATAAAATTGTTCCAATGCGATCACCTCTTTTATTTTTGCCACAGAATCGGCACCCTCCTGTTCTAGCCACTTGTTTAAATAATTTGTAGTTTTAGCTCCTAGTTGAGCAAATGTTTCCTCACACACTTTTTTATTGTTCTAAACTTTTGTCTCAGTTGTTCTGCAGTAATTCCGAATCTAACATAAACCAACTGTTTAAATGCTTCAAAATCTTTAGATTGATCAGATGGCATTTGAGAATAAATCTCTGTTAATGTTCCACTAATACGCGCTCTCAGTATTTGCATTTTCTCCTCATCTTTTACTTCAAAATCTTCGCAAGCCCTCTCAAAAGAAATGATAAACGCTTCAGGATCGTCTTTATCTTTGAAGTCAGGGAATCTTTTTAAATCCACCCTGCTAGGATTTTGTGTGGAACTATTGTTGTTGTTTCTATTTTCTACAGCTGATAATTCAAGTCTTTTCATTTCTAGTAAATATTCTCTTTCTTCCCGTTCTCTTTCTCTCTCAATAGCTAAGGTCATTTCTTTCTCTTTCAGTTCTCTCTCTTTTGCTTCAGCTTGTAACTTTAATTCTCTCTCTTTTAGTGCCATTGCCTCCCTTTCTCTTTCAATATCTAGCTTTGCTAGTTCGATTTTCAAATTAAATTCCTTCTCAAGTTTCCATTTTTCAAATTCCTCTGAGGCTTTAAAACTCGTCCCCTCAGTAGGATTTTTGTTAACTGTTTCAGTACTGGTTTCCTCAATCTGGGAAACCCCATTTTCTTCTTCAGAGCTTTCTACTTGTGAGTCCCTAAGAGCTGTTTTAGTCTTTCTAGGTGGCATTTTCTAGTTATTTGGTGGTATTATATTTGTACTTAAATCAAGGATGTTTCAGTTAAACTATTTCTTCAGGCTTAGTTTCCACAGTTTAGGTCCAAAGTCACGCCTAAAGTTACCTCAGTGCACTTTGTCCAGCGTACTTTTCCGACCTCTCACTATAAACCTTTCTGCCTGAAATAGTTTCAAACGCAAAGTATCTTTGTAATTCTCTCACAATCTCACAGTCTTAGGCGCTATCACACCACACCCTAGGGCCAGGTAATTCCTCTCTGAATTCCCCTTCTCCCTTTCCAGGTGTATGCGATCCCCTTCCTGACTAGATTGTAGAGTCTCACAGAAGTTTGCTTAAATCCTCTTTAAGCCTCACACTTCACACAATGCGTCACCCTTAAATCCTTCTTGTACCTTGGCACTACTTGCCAACACTTTCGATCTATCTTTGATCTCAATGTGACCACCACTTTATGACTATCTTTCGTCCCGACGCTGCCACCACTTTAATGTCGCGGGCCCTTCGCCCTGTACAGCCCACCCCCGGACGTTTTACGGTCTATGAGTGCTGCACCAACGACAAACAGTCCCCAGCATGCAGCCCTTCAGACTACTGGCTGGATCCTGCTTACTTCATTCACCACAGACGAGGATATTGTGAACTAAAAAGATGTTTATTGCGTACAAAGCTTGTGGTTGCTGATAAATAAAAGGTTGTTCAATAAGCTTAAAACAGTTGTCCTATACCGGCCTAATACCTCTAAATATTACCGGCCTAATACCTCTAATAGTAAACTAAATATCAATAACAACGCGTTTCACAATCTCATTATCCTCTCTGCTAACATCCACCTAAGACTCTAAACTCCCAGCTCTAGCTCGTGACTCACACTGCTCAACTCCAACTCTAACTCCCCGCACTTAACTGCCTTACTGCCCACTGGGAGGGGTGTTTTATACTCAGGCTAAGCCCGCCCCTGAGGGTTCTAACTGTCAGAAAAATTAACCCCTACCTGGCATGAGGCTAGTTCTCCACAGGAGCTATAGTCACAAAACAGCTGGAGGGCCAAGTTTGGCCATCATTGGCTTAGGTCATAACAGACTTAATTCGGTCTCCCAGATACATCCCACCTTTATGACCATGTGCTCACACACATTTTATTTATTTTGTTTATCTATTATTTGTTAATAATAGATAGTGTGGGTCTGGGTTTCCTTACCCTAGTGTTGGTACAGAACATAGGGATTATAAATTCTTCAGGGTTTGAAGATCAGAATGCATCTACACATCACATCTAAGGTTGAACAACAGAAAGAATTTACTATGGTGGGGGTTGTGGAATATTGTTGCTCAGTCCTAAAATGAGCAGATGATCATTCTTCCATTTCATTCCTCACATGCGTTAACTCTGTCCCACATTCTCTTCTATGAGATTTATAATTTTAGGATGTGTGCATGGGTAGTTTCTCACAATTTTCAGTTTACATCCACCCGCTCTCCCTGCATGTTAAAGGTGCTGGTTGATTGGCATCTGTCTGTCTTGGGGGGACAATGGAAGAATGTGCCTCCAGGGGTGAACTCAAACCATTGGACAATTACAGCGCCTGCTGTGGTTGTTGAGACCAATACAGGAGGAGCATGTTTTATTGCAGCTGGGGCTGATGAAGGTGCCTGGTTGTGCTGATACAGGTGTACCATGGAATTTCTTCTTTCTGTGTTGTTCTGATCACTGTTGCAGATATACAACATGGCTGTTTCCAGGCATTGCTGTTATCTGCAAGGGATTCCCAGACAGTGGGGTAAATGTTGCCAGCCATCTTGTCAGGTTTGCAGACATATTTGGTGCATGCAAACTTATAATGACATGAAGTCTTCGTTTTTTTCATGTGTGTGATGTGAATTAAACAGTGTGTACACACAATTGTGTGAGTTGATAGTGCTGAAGTTATTTGTAAGAAAGCGAATATCCTTTTAAACTTAAGCAGACTGTGCATACACAGTAGTCTGAACAAAGGACCAGATTATTGTTTTTAGATGGAAAAATGGTGGTTTGCTGATTGTTCCTTCTCTGCAAACAAGGGGCACCTCTGCACCATCTATTTAAAGCACAGTTATACCACCTCAAGGCTTCCCTTAAATAACCCCACTAACTACAGTTCTCATTATTCTTTGTGGTGTGGGGAGCCATCCTAGTTATAAAGTGGTATATGAATGCTCCAAATGGATGGTGTGGATGCGACCATAGTAACAGAATTCCAGACACCCAAAATCTGGGGAGAGATCACAAGTAGAAAATGATGAATTTGTATCTATTCTTCCTCTCATCACTCATTCTTTGCTATTCATCTGGCAAGATCACTGATCCACAGTGAAGGGATGACATAAAAATGCTTAATCAGAGTGATTAAATTATCTTTTATTAGAGCAATTTCAATCAAGTTTAAAAATGCATATCTAAAAAATGAGAGCAATAAATTAGAAAATTGGATTTTATTTTTCTGACATAAAGTGTTGAGTATTTTACTCCTCTTTATAAAGAGTTCTAAATGTAAAAGCCTCCGGGGAGGAAATGGGTTTCGTTGGCAAGGACAAAACCCCATTAAAAAAATAAATGCAGTTGAAAAACCAGGTCATGGAATTTCAACAGACATTTGGGTACAAATATTGGCTTACTTGAATATTACTGATGATTTTCTGGACAACTGTTGCTAGGACAAAAGTGTTTTGTGCATGGAATGTTCATTTTATTTACCTAAGTCATTATACTTATGACACAATTCAATGACTACTTCCTTATTTCAAGTCACAGTCCTGAGTTTCTACATTCAAGAACTATATAGAGCCCCCCCCCCCATTATGTGTGTTCTACTCATGTGCCATTGGAAATGGTGGGGGAGAGCTGGAGAGTCCTCATGACTCATGAGGAGACCCTCCATGGAGCCTGAAGAGAATGTCCGTGAGGGTGGAGGAATCACCAAAGAGAGGCACAGCAGGGCTTTGTTTAGGCTGCTCAGCTTCCCTACCTAACAATTGACAGGTGGAGTAGCGCAGCAGCAGCAGCCACTTTCCCACATGTCCTCTGGTATCCTTCTGGCCCCAGAGCATCAATTCTAGTTGTATATATTTTTTCGATACAGTATGGATTGAAGAGAGAGTGGCAGAGATGGTGCTCCACATTTTATGTGATGTCAGTTACTCACGTGGGGGTCCAGAGCATAACCCCTACATAAGCAGGGAGTCGCCTGCAAATTTTCTGAAATAAATAAATAAATTTAAAGGGGAACCTACCTAATTTGCACATTTTGAAGCCATGCAAACTGAAACATTGCCAACCTTCAAAATTCACATTTCCTTGAACTCTGCAGTGCAATTCTCCAATCAATGAATATGGACAGAAATGGATATACAAAGGTAAATTGTGCAGAAAAATGCATATTTCAGTGAAAATAACATTAAAAATGCATTACATTAGGGGAAATTGCTTTGCAAAAATGTGTGACCTCAATCCAAACCCTGCAGTGGTTAATTTCCTGAATGTTGTCTAGTTTGCCCCTGGGACAATGTCCCAGGCATGTCATGGCCTAACGTTTACTCCCATCTTTGCATCATCTTGTAAAGACCATATTATTCTTTTCAATGGAGTTTCCGCAGGCAAAGCACTTTTTAAGATCAGACCGCTAGTCATACATTTTTCTCTTAGTCCTCCTGGCATTGAGAGTTGACAGGAAGTCTATCATTCAGAAGAGTGGTCGTCTTGAGGCATAATTGTTATAAATGAGATGATAACAGGGGAACATTTTTAACTCACTATGCTGAACTTGTGGAGGGAAAAAATATAATTTACCTGACAGCTATTTTCCAAAATATCATATTTTCAAAAACCTGATGAATTACTGTTCTCTCTCTCTCTCTCTCTCTCTCTCTCTCTCTCTCTCTCTCTCATATAATCACCTTAATGAGGGACTTGAATTCTCTTTTCCTTTGTTAAGGGATTAGTTCCTAATATAGCTGATCAAGCTACCTAAGATAACCAGACACTGAAATAAAACCACAATGAAAACACAAGCCTTGTAGAACATGCTCTTCTCAAATGGGCCTTTACATTATGTGGGATTAGAGGTCACTGTGATTCTTAAAGTTCTGAGAACATAGAAAGGCTATAAAATACCAGGGGAGGCTGTTTGCCTATCTAGGCCAGTACTGTATGCTCTGACTGGCATCAGCTCTTCAATGGAAAGAGCTCATTGGTAAAGCATTTGCTTTGAATGCAGAAGGTCCCAGTTTTAGTCCCAGCATCTATGTATAGGGCTGCAGAATATCACTGCCTGAAACCCTAGAGAACTGCTACCAGTCATTGTGGACAATCCCGAGTTACATGGATCAATGGCCAGCCTCTGTTTAAGGCAGCTTCCTATGTTCCATTGTCGGGGGGGGGAATTACAGAAGTCCATTCACCCTTCCTGGTGGATGCTTTTGTGGACCGGCACTCCTCCATCCTTTGCCATCCAATGAGGATGCCCCTTGGGTCACTTCCCAGGTGTTAGACTTCAGGGAATCTGATCCCTTCCACTGTTGGCAGCCATAGATAAACAAGGAGAGTTCTTACCAAGTCTTTTAGTCAATATTCATGGAGAGAGGCTTAGAAAAGGTGCCTCTCACAGTAATGGCGTTGCTCCGAGTAAAGCCCCACCCCCTCCGTCTCTCCTATTATATGTCATCCCCACGTTGGCTGATCTGTGCTTTCTGCCTCTGAGCTTCCTATTCTCCTACTTTCAATGCCCTCCGGGTTCTGGGAGCAAGTCTGGAATGCTTTCTAAAGACACTGAGTCTGTCAGCTGTCTCTCCCCTGGTGCTTCTTCTTCTTTTTACTCCTCTCACAATATTTCTCAGCTTCTCCCCTCTGCAGCCTCTGAGCTATGACCTCCCACAAATCACTGTTGTAAATCTATACTGTCTTCCTCTTCTCTGGAAGGTTCAGGCTGAGGAGGCGGTATATACCATTCCTCCCCCTCCTCTGCCCAGTCCCTGACACCGGGCAACAAAAGAGGTTACTGGGCCAAGCTTGCTGCCTGGGAAACATATCCTGCCTGCTTGCTCAGTCATGAGCAGGCAAGGGGGCAAGTAACTCCCTGGGGGTAGGCTCAATTCACTCCCTGGGCACATAAGAAAGAATTGCTTTGGTAGTTACTCCCCTCATTGGCTCTCCAGCCCTCCTTCCCTATTTGGCTGGAACGTGTTGCTGTGCTTCCTATGGCATTGTTGACTGCCATATTCATGACCAGGTTGGAATTTTCCCAGTTGGCAAATTGGCTCCAGCCATCTGTTTGTTTGTTTTTGTTGTTGTTGTTGTTTTTGCCACCTTCATAGCAATCACAACAACTTTAGCAGTTTAGCCATTGTGTAGGAGTAGTCTTTGACAGAGGGGAGTCTGTAGCATCTGCCTTCCCCTCCCAAAAATGGGGCATCCCGTTAAAGGGATCCAGGCTCTTGCAGAACCCCTCCTTTACGTTCGTCGTCGTTCAGTCGTTCAGTCGTGTCCGACTCTTCGTGACCCCATGGACCAGAGCACGCCAGGCACGCCTATCCTTCACCCAGGCACGCCTATCCTTCACACAAGGATAAAATAGCGGGCAGACAACAGTCCCTCCTTTCAGCTGCTGGGAGACCCACGAATGTAGCAGCAGAGTAGCCCTAAGTCTGGCCAAACTATGCAGCACCTAGGCCTGCATCAAAGAGTTGTTGCATGTAAGAGAAGAAGCACAGTGAGCATAGATATTTATACTGTTCTGAGGAAAGGCTAATTCATGGGTTTTTTTTTTTAAAAAAAAAAAAACCAACCCTATGTTTTCCAATAAAATGAGACTGAAAAGTATTTGTATGCACCTCAAAATATAAGTGATTCAATTCCCTCAAAGATACGATACAACATTATTTCAGGTTAGATTCAATACAGACCAAAAATTAAATCAAATTATATTATGTATTCTCAATTTTCTTCAGGGAATCAAGAATTGGTGAAGTGTAAAACCCTAATTGATTATGTGTTATGCTAATGGAATTTAAATTAAAAGAACCTCCAGTTTAATGCTATCATCTCACCAATTTTCCTTCAACTTCATATTACACAATAAGATAACCACATACACAGCTCATAAAGGTGTAGGCATACAAAATAACTTTGCTAATAAAGCAATGTGCTAGTAATCACTCAATCTTCTTCCTTTCCAGATCAGAAACCTATCAGATAAGCCCCAAAAGGGAAGCTTCTGGATTTAAAAATGTTTGTGGAGAGAAGGGGGGCAGATAAATTTGTTCTACATCTTTTAAACACACACACACATACTGTACATTGAGGCACTGAGCAATTCTATAATAATTTTTTTTTCTGGAGTAGGTAGTTAGGCCACTCCCACACAATGGAATAATGATGAAGAACAGCACACATCAAAAGCCTGCAACAAATAACTATCCTAAAATGCATATATTAGAGGAGAGAGGTTTAGAAAAATGCATATAACGGGCAAAATTGCATTCATATGTGCATATTAAGAGAAATTCATGCTAAAATACTGGTGAATTTTAATGAGAACTTTAAAAAAAATGCAAACTGATGTGGAAATGTAGAGAATTGATCTTAAGATTAGAAAAAATGAGAGAATCTGAAATGGACAAATTTTGCGATCCCTACCTTGGGGTGATGAAAGTGGAAGACAAGGGTAAAAGGAGCGGTGCAAAAAGCAAGCAAACCAATGTTCTTTTCTGCAATGCATTTTATTCAACTGTCTAGAATAGGGTGGCAGGGAACCAGCAATGACAAAGGTAGGTTTAGTTGTGACTGGCATCTTCTTCTTAGCATCCAACACATCAGTCTTCCCGAATTGAGTGCCCTCCTGATGTTTTGGACTGCAGTCCCCTAACCATTGGCCATGCTGGCAGAAGCACTAGGTCGGGGGTCTGCAACCCGCGGCTCCGGAGCCGCATGCGGCTCTTTTGCACCTTTGCTGCGGCTCCGGGCAGGGCCGGTGTATTTAGCGGCGAAATGTAGGGGGCGCTGTGCCGCGCTGCTGGCCCGCCTGCACCCACCCACTTCTCTACCTTGCCGGCGGCTGTGCTGCTCATGTGTGCCTCGTTTTGTGCCAGCGCAGGCGCAGCAGCAGACCGCAGCAGCTTCCCTCCTTGGCGCCTGTCCCAGCGCTTGTGTTTGGCTGCTGCCGGTGGAGCTGCTAGCTGCTGTGATTCGGCGAGGCGCGACGACTCGACGAGGTAAGGAGGCAGCTGCGGGCTGGGCCAGGGGCGGGCGGTGGGCGAGGGGGAAGCCCTCTTTTAAAAAAGTGAAAGGGCCCGGCTCCAGGACACGTGGCAGTCTGGGAAGGAAAAGGAAGCCCGGCTGCTCAGCTAAGGGCTGCCCAACGGGATGAGATGGGCGCGGGAAAAAGCTCAGGAGACGACCGGTCCCGGGCTCTGTTTCGGGGGCGCGCAGGAGACTTCCCTTAAGCAGCGTGGCGAAAGGGGCCCAAGCATGGGCGTACTGACGGGGGGCAGGAGGGGGCAGCGGCCCCCCTAGAAGCCCCCTGCCCCCCTAGAAGCGGGAGTCCCATGGACTGAAAGAAGGGTTTTATCCATTCTGAAGGAATGTTTCCCCACGCCTGTAGGGGGGACGTGATGAGCTCCCTGCTTCAGCCCCTCTCAGCTGCCTTGCCCAGCCCCTCTGCTGGCCAATAGTGATTGGGGCAGTGTGCATGCTGTGTGCTTTTGCATAAGTTTGCTAAACTTTTAGGGTTGCATTTGTGCTGTTCATGGGGCGGAAGTATTCTGGGGGGTTGGATTTCCCCTTCTAGATTTGCCCCTGCAGCGTCAGGCGTTCGGATGGTTCCTTTAATACAGTGCTTGTTGTTTGGCTGGGGGGGGGCGTTTCGTGATATTTTGCCTTCATTACCTGCTCTTCATTACCTGTCTAAATTGTGCTATGAGCTTCTGGGTGTTTATAGTGCTTGGAGCCTGTACTTGCATCCGTGTTGGGCAGTGGTTTGGGGACATATTGGAGGTCACCATTTTTGGTGGGTAAAAAACTTCGTGTTTTAAAAGTCACCCTGCTGCATTTTAGAATTGCCCTTTGACTTCCCCCCCCCCCAGGCACTGTAGCTTAATCGCTGGCCTCTTTGTTATTCAGTTGCCTTGGAATTAGCTACATTGTTCTTTAAGAGCTGGGCTATTACCTCACCGCAACTGGATTCCCAAATTGTTTAAAAGAAAAAAAAGATTTTCTTGGTTTTCAAATTGTGTGCAATGAGAGAAGGGGGAAAGAGGTTTTTGTGCTGTTCATGGGGCGGAAGTATTCTGGGGGGTTGGATTTCCCCTTCTAGATTTGCCCCTGCAGCGTCAGGCGTTCGGACGGTTCCTTTAATACAGTGCTTGTTGTTTGGCTGGGGGGGAGCGTTTCGTGATATTTTGCCATTTTGCCTTCATTACCTGCTCTTCATTACCTGTCTAAATTGTGCTATGAGCTTCTGGGTGTTTATATTTTTGTGGGCCGCAATGGTTTTGCGGCTCCCAGTTTTTTTTTCCTCTTTGGAAACGGGTCCAAGTGGCTCTTTTTGTCTTAAAGGTTGCAGACCCCTGCACTAGGTTGAAGAAGGCTTCTTGCAACACATTGCAATTTGCTACAGAAATCCCACTTCATCTAAAATCTGAAAGTGCTGATGAAACACCCAATGAATTTTGAAGAAAGAAAAAAACACACACAATGATTTGATGATGCTAGAAACACACACTCCTTCGGATGAGCTATTTCAAAATCTTTTACTTACCCAGTGTTTTTACTATATGTAAAGGTAAAGGTAAAGGGACTCCTGACCATTAGGTCCAGTCGTGTCTGACTCTGGGGTTGCAGCGCTCATCTCGCGTTACTGGCCGAGGGAGCCGGCGTACAGCTTCCAGGTCATGTGGACAGCATGACAAAGCTGCTTCTGGCAAACCAGAGCAGCGCATGGAGATGCCGTTTACCTTCCCGCCAGAGCGGTACCTATTTATCTACTTGCACTTTGACATGCTTTCGAACTGCTAGGTGGGCAGGAGCTGGGACTGAGCAACGGGAGCTCACCCCGTCGTGGGGATTTGAACCGCTGACCTTCTGATCAGCAAGCCCTAGGCTCTGTGGTTTAACCCACAGCGCCACAAAATTCTTATTCACGTTGCATCTAAAGGTGAACCTACCTGATTTCAACATTCCAAAACAATGCACATATTGAAACCTAGCCATCCTTCAAAAATGCATTATATTGGGCATTGGAAAAATGTATATATTAGGCAAAACTGCATACAAACATGCATATTAGAAGAAATGTGCATTATAATGCTGGTGAATTTTCATGAGGGCTTTTAAAAAATAAATAAATTGTGAACTGATATGGAAATGTGGGAACCTGAACTTAAGCTTGGGGAAAATGAGAAACTGTGAGAAACAAAAATGGACAAATTCACCCATCAAAAATGCATCAACCCCCTCCCCCTTGTATTTAATTCCAGGAGTTGTTAGACTCCAAGTAGATCTGCCTCAGCCAGCATGGTCAGGGAATGACAGGAGCTGCAGTTAAACAGCAGCTGTAATCTCACAAGTTCCCCCATCCCTAGGAAATCTATAGGAAATCAGACATACAACACTCAAATTGCACCTATTGCTCTTGATATGTCTTTTTCTTTAAAAGAGACAAGGGGATGGAGATATGCTGTAATAACTTCTGCTGGTGGGGGGTTGTGGGTTGGGGAGATAAAAAGAGAAAAGGGGGCAGGCTACTCCGACACTCAGCCAGATCAAAGTTAAACTTTAAAGCACTAAAATAAGTGCGTGGAGAGCAGTCCTCTTTTTTCCTGTGCTTTAGGACAAGTTACTTTTGAGAAATGATCCCTGCAGAAATAAAAGAAAGTGTATATACACATTGTTCAATATTTTTAAGAAAGGAAAAAAAACATTTTTAAAACCAGAGTGGTTTTTGCAATAAATCCCTCCAAAAACAGTCCACCTTTTATTTATATTTGTAATAAAGGGTTATAAGGGTCAACACTAAAATGCAAAACTGCAAGGTAGCTTTTTTTAAAAAAAATAGCAAAGCAAAACAGGTCTCTTCACCTTTGAAAATATCTAACAAAGCAACCCAACTCAGATTGAGTAGATGTATCCCTCCATCCCGCCACATGCCACCTATAGCAAATACTCCTTCAGTGTGGACATCTAGCTTCCATCTTTGCTGTCATAAAAATTCTAGTCATCTACTAGAATTGTGCAATCTGGATTTTCCAGTAGGTGATTGAATCCCCCATGAAACTAGCAACAGTCTGGAAGTGCCTATAGTTGAACCTCTACATAAGCAAACAAATTCATGATGTATGCTCAGTAAATAGATTACCTGGAGGTGAATAGCTGTGGTCCAGCTGGCCTCTTCTGGAATGCCCTGGCTTTGAAATGCTAATTATAAATAGGAATTCCAGTTGCATATGTTAAGAAGCACATCCAGGGTATATATTGTTGATTAAAATATTTTATTTTGACATAGAAAGCCATCAGAACCTGAAGGGGGGGATGGAAGAACTTATGAAAAGTATAATGGGTTCTTGATGACCTAATTTTATTACCAGGAAGGTTTACCACAAAAGTGTTGTATTAATATTTAATGGCTATTACAGTCCAGGCTTTCTTTCCATTATTTATGAGTTCTATCACATTTACCTCTGAAGTACACAGTAAAGGTAATATGATTCTTTGGAAAGGTTGGCTCATGTGTTCACTGTAAAAAGAGACCTGACCATAGAATCTTCAAGGTGCCAATAAAAATTTGACTGAGCAGAATCTGAAGCAAATCCAGAAATTTCTCCCCAGGCAAAACATACAAGGAATTATGGGGGGGGGGGGAATCCATACCAGGGCATGGCCAACCACTTCCAGGCTCCACACATGAACCTTTTTGTAGGATTGGCAACCCATTGCTTATAACAGCATGCAATTTGAAGACATTGCAAGGCGTACATCAGGATCAATGGTACAAAGAGTCTGGCAAGGAGCCATTTTTGAAAGAAAAAAAAGTTAACCTACTTTGCAAAATTAACCTCAAAGACTGCTTGATCCCTGCCCAATCTCTGGGGTCTTTGGAGGAGTCACTTTTAGTGTTCCCCCATGACTCAGATTCACAACTTGTATACACCAGGAGCCATGAATTCAGTATTGTGAGCCGAATTTTATGGAACTTCGTTCCAGCTCCCCTCCTTGTTGAACTCCTTGCACATACTGAAATTAGGGGGGGGGGGCTTCCAGCAAGCCTTTTAACTGAATTACATTTTTATAGTTTTAAGTGATTTTTATTTTCATTGTATTGAATTTCATGTAACTACTTAGAGATGATTGAAATTCGGGGGTATAGACATTGTCTAAATGTGGCCCTCATAAGTTTGCCTAGAACAGAATATGGCCTGAAGGTTGAAATTGGAGGTTCAGCCTGTGGGATCTCCAATTTAATGCTCACTGGTATCAGGACTGGGAAGGACCATAGTCCAAGATTTCCGATAACTTCTACCAGTCGGAGCAAACAGTTATGGGAAATATGGACCAATGAACTGAGCCGGTGCATAGGAACATGGAGACATTACAGCCTTTGGTATTCCCCCCCCAATGTATATTTTAAGCATATATTCAATTGTATCCAGAAATAGAGATGTGTTTTATTACCTTTCCCCCTGCATAATGTGAATCCAATATATTCAATGATTGCTATTAACCTGCAGTAAACAGAAGCTTTATTTGACTCAATTAATTTGGTAAACAATATTGTTTTCTCTCAATGTTTCATCTCTTTAATATGCTAGCAATAAAAAACCATAGTGTGCATTCATTTGCAAATTATGCCTTAGACTATATAACTGTCTATGAACTCTAAATTGTTGACATACTCTCTTCACCTTGGTTGCCTTCCATAGTCAATTTCCTGATTGTAAAACAGGTAATCCTTTTTTACATAGTGATTACTCCCTCCCTCTAATTAATTATCAACATAATCTGTTTTAATGACAGCTAATATTTACAGCAGGGTTTACAAAGTAAATCACTCTAGTTACAGTTTTTTGTTCTGCTGATATCTATATTTAACAAATGAATTGTATAAATCATACATTTGCAGAGAACTTGGAAGGACCAAAGCAGCTGGAATTAAAAATGAAATTTTATATACACCACATCTTTCAAATTCTAAATGACACATTTGAAACTCCAAATGTGAATTCACATTTTTAATAGTTGTTCTCTCATTCCTATGTTCTCCTAGGTGTGAGGCGTGTGGTGATGTATTGTTTCAGCTGTGTAAAGGACATGATAAGACCTGCTCGATCTAGCCATTGGCCCATCTAGTCCAGATGGTGAGCCACTGCCAGTCAGTATAGACAACATTAAGCTAGATAGACCAATGCTTAGACTTGGTGTAAGGCACCTTTCCAAGTTCTCATGTCTCTGCTCCTAGGGCAGCCATGGTAAAATTCCAGAAGGAACTGAGCTCCAATAATTTCAGCCAGCATAAAAACCACAGCTTCCTTGTCCTCTTCAGTCTGCTTCCATCTTTGCTTTCAGTCTGTCTCCTTTTCAGCTCTGTGGTTTCGATTCACATACTATTTCTTGCTCCCCACAGCCTACATTTGTTGTTTCATCTTCTTTATTTGAGATTCTCCTCCTCCTATTGCCCTACCCATAGATCCTCATTGCCTATCACTTTCATAATCTTGTAAAACATATTGTGCTTCTTGGCTTTTTTCTACGATTTTCAATCCAGGCTGCTGCTGTTCATGACAGACTCTATTGCCTCCTGTCCACCCTTCTGCTGGATGCAGGTAGCCAGGAAAGCTCATAAGCCATGATAAATTTGCAAGCATGAGTGAGCCATGTTGAGCCTCCTTAAGACTTATTCTCCCCTCACAAGCATGGACCAACTCCTCATCAGCCAACCTCCTAGCTCCCAGGTTCTCATCCTCTTCATTGCTGTCTGAAGAGGAGCCCTGTCTGAAGGGCTCCTCTCCACTAGATAGCAAGATGGGTGCCTTCACAAAGTTGACATAGAGCAACTTCTCACTCCTTTCTGCTTTTCAGTATCTTTTATTTGTTTCAGCTCCATCTTGCTCAAAGACCCTTTTCACTTTGACACCATGCTGCTCAGCCTCTGCAGCAGACATGCGGGAACCCTTCTCAACTCCAGAGCCATATTCCTTTCTATATTCCATTGGCCACTTGTGGGTGGGGCAATAGAAGTGACTCTAACCTTTGTATGTACCAGAGGGTACAATCCAGTCATACAAAAGCCAGAGGTTTCTACATTTACTTCTCTCCACCCAGGCAAGCAAAAGGCATCATTACAGTTAATCATTTTCTCCCTTTCCATTCACTTTGGAAAGGAATGGCGAGTTCAGACTCAGTTGCAACGTCTGTACCAGGCAGCCATTCTCTCACTTCCATCCTCCAGACTTCCTTTGGAGTTAGCAAGGGAGGGGTGTATAGGACAAATGTAAGTAGCTAAGTAAATTCAGTTTCTAGTTTTTTCCATGGTGAGTTCAGTTCTCCACGCTTCCACGTCAATTTTCATTTTTAAAAAGTCCTCATGAAAATTCACCTGCAATTTAGTGTGAATTTCTCCTGTGATGTATTTGTGTATGTTATCTTCAGTAATACATGTATATTTATGCACACTTTACCATAGTATATGCATTTTCTTTAAACCATTAATTGGCCGAGGAACTGCATTGTAGAATTCACAAAAGTGCGGATTTTAAAAGACAGCTGCTTTTTTTATTCCAATATTGTTTCAGAAAATGTGTATTAGATAAGTTCACCTTTAAATGAGAACTGAACCAAATTTGTCTCCCATCCCTAAAAGTGGCACCCAGAGAAGGGTCTCAGATGATGTTCTCAGGTCCAGGGCAGATTCATACGGGGAAGGATGATCCTTTAGGTATAGTAGTAATATTACACTGGCTATTACCAGCAAAATCCATCCATCAGGATCTAATAATTTATATTTGTCTCATATTAGTCTTTAAAGTTGCACTTACCTTTAAAGTAGAACAAGCCATTGCTAATGTCGCTCTGGCAATGCCTCCCCTTAGTTCAGCTTTCTGTAGTTGGCCATAGTCTCATTGCCATATGACTAGATCGAGTTATTGAATGTAAAAGCCAGAGAGCATTTCACTATACACGAATGGAAGGGAGACCATGCTGGGACAGTCACCTTCAATGCTCTGCATTCAGTCTAAATTTACAGTAATAGACTCAAACTCCACGAAGGCTTGCTGTGTTTGTTTGCAAACTACTATGCAGTACTTACAAGTCTGTGGTTTTATTGACATATTCCTTTCCTTTCCTGTGGTTTTTAATTGAAACCCCCACTGCTCAGCCTAGCTCCTCGAAGTTAGGGAACAGAAGTATTGCATTTACCTTAGCATTAAGATAATATGAACATGTATAGTAAAGTTTGGCTGCTTGGTTTTCAAATACATTGTCCAATTTAGAGGAATAGTGAAACTACATTGTCCAATTTAGAAGGGGTTTTTCTTTTTTGTTGTTATTTGAGATTCACTTAAAGAGCTGAGTGTTGGGTACAAGCAAAATGTTGCATATAATTAAGTGAACAATAAGGATAACAGTGAGGGCCAGACTAACCATTATGTTAAGTAAGCTGTAATGTTGGGTCCCAGCTAGTTTAAGTCATGGCAAAGTTCTTCTGCAGCTTCTGGCTCGTGTGCCTCTGGGGCTGCATTCCTTAGCATAGTTATATGGAAATAAGACCAACTGTGGGACTTACAGAACTTCACATGGCACCTCATAGTCATTTACAAGTATACTATAATCTTAAACATATTTTCCTCTGCCTTGTAAATGGTCCATGGCTGCCTTGCAAGGTTCCATGATTATTCCAAACTCTGGCTTCATTTCATTGGAGCAATTTCTGCCTTAACATGGCACATGTTATGTTATGCCATGCTACTGTTTATTTATATGGCTATATGAGAGTGGTGTGTATGCTGACTGGCAGTGGTTCTCCAGGATTTCAGACAGGAGTCTCTCTCAGAGAGCCAGTGTGGTGTAGTGGTTAAGAGCGGTAGACTCGTAATCTGGGGAACGGGGTTCGTGTCTCCACTCCTCCACATGCAGCTGCTGGGTGACCTTGGGCTAGTCACACTTCTTTGAAGTCTCTCAGCCCCATTCACCTCACAGAGTGTTTGTTGTGGGGGAGGAAGGGAAAGGAGAATTTTAGCCACTTTGAGACTCCTTCGGGTTGTGAAAAGCGGGATATCAAATCCAAACTCCTCCTCCTCCTCCTCCTCCTCCTCCTCCTCCTCCTCCTCCTCCTTCTTCTTCTTCTTCTTCTTCTTCTTCTTCTTCTTCTTCTTCTTCTTCTCCTCAGCCCTAACTGGAGATACCAGGGATTGAATCAGGGACCTTTTGCATGCAAAACAGATGTCCTACCACTGAGATACAGCCTTCCCTCTCATTTTGTTTATGTTACTTTAATCTTTGTTGTTTTTAATATTGTAAACCACATCAGGTTAATTTTATGCGGAGTTGAATGATTTTTATAAACAACCTTATTTGTAAGGCAGTATGCATTTTTTAAAAGTAACATAACTAATAAAATTATAATCCAGTCGTCTATTCTTCTTCTTCTTCTTCTTCTTCTTCCTCCTCCTCCTCCTCCTCCTCCTCCTCCTCCTCCTCCTCCTCCTCCTCCTCCTCCTTATACCACACCCATCTGACTGGGTTGCCCCAGCCACTCTGGGCGGCTTCCAACACACACAAAATTAATAATAAAACACCAAGCATTAATAGTAACAATCTGTATTGATTTCCTCCTTCTTTTACGGATATTTCTAAGAAGAAGCAGCAGCAACACATTATCTACTGTAGATGTATTTGTACTGCAGGTGCTTGAGAGATTCAATATTTGTGATTTCCTATGTGAAGTGACATGATGCATACTTCGTAGGTGAGTTGGAACTTAGCTATCCACTTCAATTTCACACTTTTCTGAAAGTTGCAATGCATTGTAAAGGTGGCTGTAAAAGGCTTAGGGGGAGGCTTTGGGAAGGTGGGAACCTTCAGTCCCCCAACTGCCTCATAGGGGCAAAATCTACTGGGAAAAGATGCTGTGCTCATTAGGCCTGGCACTACTGAACAGCCTTGTTTCTTCTAATAAAGAATTAACTTCACTTTGTGTGATTTATTGCTGACCTGTTCCTGACACCCGCTCCTGAAAGCAGCCCTCTATAATTGATTGATATGAAAAAGTTTGGAAACACGTTGCCATGGGAAAGTTGACTTATTATTTCAGGAGTAATCAATATCATATTTATTTATGAAAAACTGAGAAAATTCTTTCAGGATGGAGATCCAGGGACTATGTATCAAAACTGGGCTATGGGATCTTGTTTGGGGTAGTTGATGTTTTGAGTTCTTTAACAGCTGTACTCCGCAGGCTAATGCTTTATTTGATTAATATTAAGTTAAATGTCTCTCTTGTAAAGGACTATGAACAAATGGAATCCTCTTTTTAATTATTGTTTTGCATATATTGCTGTTTGGATCAAGTTTTCATCTCTGTCTCTAGGTAAGGTTGGATAATGAAAGAATAAATAAATAACTAAAAAAATTTTTTTGGAGAAAAAAACTAATTTACATATACATAAAGTATACATTTACATACATATCTGGAGAGGATTTGTTTTGTTTTGTAATGCAGCTGTGGGAACAAAATGAAGTTATGAATGAAAACATTGGAAGTGACATGGACTGGTAATAGACAGATGTGTGCATGAGGCACGTATTTTATATAAAATGTTAATTTCTTTTCTTGCTATTCTCTGAATAAGCAGAATATGAATGCTATACTTCTAATCCCAATTTATGCTAGATGTTCCTTCTATGTTAGTATATCTTACATGTTCCATTTCAAATTACAGAGCAAAGTGTTGTATACATTTACATTTTATCTTGTGTAATCATGTTATTATCTGAAACTAATGCCATGCTGTTAAAATTTAGATAAAGTGTCATGCAATGCATACAAAATGTTCATTTGTTGAAGGCCATTAATTTAATTTCCTGAGACCAAGATTAAATGTAAGACATTTACATAATTATTAGTTGTAAGGTGTAGAATATATAATTAAATATTCTACCACATTAATTTATATTTGATTAACAATGGGTCCATGGTCCTTCTCTCTGAATATTAATATTAGGTAAATAAAATATTAGGATAAATACCTGTAAGAAAGCTTTAAAAGGGGGGGGGTAGAGGATTCTGGTCACTCCCATACACACACCAAAATTAATGGATATTAAATGTTCTTCACTTAATTATTTAGAAGTATAATTAAATAGTACAGTGGTGATTTTCACAATATCCTTTAAATAACTGGGTTCAAAGGTCACAGTGTGCTGTTTGCGTGGCTACTAAAGTTAGCAGCTTCTAAATCTGCTTCTTTATGAACTTAGGATCATAATAAAAATTCCTTTAGAGAAAGAACTTTTTTCTAGGCCCCTGTGAAAGGAGTTTTGCCTCATAATGCAATTATCTTTCAACAAGATGATCCTGTGGTGAGATTATCCTCTGACAAGATTATGTTGTGGCACTTTCTTTTCCTGGGGAGGATTATCTAGAGAGGTGATGTTAATAATTAGCTAAAGATGTGGCAACTTGATAGAGAGATTGCAGTGGAGATCAAGAGAACTTTCAAAGGACATTATATTAATTTGGTATCTGTATGAGAATATGTTCAGCTTGCTTACACATGAACAGGCACTATAAATGACAGAGTACTCCCTTTTGCAAAATACAATGGCACAGATCCCAAAGACCTTTTGAGGCTGCACAAGCTGGTTTTACAGAGCTGGGCCATTGGGGATTCTTTGCTGTTTTCTCAGAAATGAATGTTCCTGTATCAGTGTAAATGCAACCTGGTTGAAGTACATCGAGAAGTGTGAATTTTGAAGGGTGATCATCTTCTGGTTTGCAAATTGTTTTGGAAAGTGTGAATTAGGTGAGCTTACCTTTAAATGTGAGCTAAACTGAATTTCTCTCCCATACCTAGCTAGGGGTGTGGTCTGCTCTTCTGTATCCATTCAGCCTTTGATCATATTATCATTACTCAAACTTAGTCTGTCATGGTTCGCATTTCATTACATTTGTATGACTATAGTCGGGTATGGTGATTTGATAAAATAATGTCATACTTGTTCATTCTCCTGTTGGTGGCATGACAACATCTTACATGACAGATATCATTACTACAAGTATATCATCTTATTTACTTAGAGCAGGAAACAAAACAAAATATCTTAAGTTGTTGTTTCTGCGTGAATTACACAATCATCTATTGTAATACAAAAGAAAATTTAATCCTCTCCTCACCCATCCTTCTCTTTTTTATTGAAAAGCAGACAAAGGCTACATGCAGAATAAAAGCTGAAATTGCTGCAAAATGCAGAGAACATCAGTATTTCAAAAACTGATCAATATTTTGAGTTATGGTGGAGAGACTTGAAAAAGACACAACTCAAATGGATACCATTGCTAACAGTGTTTGTAGATAGTGCTGTATATACTTTATGTTAAGGAGGAGGGAAACCCTTCAATTTAGCCATTACTGCATGAATTAAATGCTATCATAGAAAGATGGTTGAAAACACAACAGAGAAATAAAATCAATAAATTATTCGTTTAAAGTAATCATTTGAATATCAAAATATGTGTTACAATCATAATTTGTCTGCTTATGTATTTATCTAGCTATTTCCATTAAGTATTACTATCTTATCACCCACCCACCCACCCACTATAATCATGTAAAGGAGAGCTGTATAGTTACCATCATCTCCTCAATAAAACAAAGTTCAACTGCATACAGATTTTGGCACATCTGATCTGACAGTAATTCTTGGGCTGGCCCAAGACATTTTGGCATCTAAGGCGAATGACAAAATGGTGTCTGCCTCCTGACCAGGGAAGAAGGAGTGAGTGAAGATCTACATCAGGAACAAGGTGGGGATGAAGATTTATCCGGTACATGAGGATCTGCTACCCCTGTGGATCCTGCCACCTGAGGCAGTCTCCTCACCTTGTCTCATTGGTGGGCTGACCCTGGGCAATTCCAAAGCAATGTCAACAAATAAGAGTAGTTGGCATATTAAATCATTATTAAGAATTTCCTGGCTTCAAAAACTGTGTTTTTAATTTTGTAAATTTTTTGATGGGGGGTCAGTTTAATTCAAGATCACCAGCAACATCATGGAAATGGATTGGTAAAGGAACTCATGCAGAGCTCAGTACCAAGTTGATTATTGTGAAATTCTCCACCATCCCTACCCTCAGCATTGAGACTAAAGTCTGCCTTTGTCTTATTTCCCCTCTTCCGTAACATTTATCTGATTTGGGGCTGAATTGCTGAAAACACTATTTTTCTTCTCTGTACATGAAGGTAATTTTTGTAGAGAGTGCCCTAAATGTTTATTCGAAGACAGCTTTGACTCTACAAATAGATGTAGATGTCTTTGGTTAGTGTATCAAGAAATAGTTACTGGAGAGAGGGAAATAAGAGGTTAGGATCATCTTTGGATTTGTCTGCTAAATCACAGAGTTATCCCACATACATGACAAACTATTGTTCATTTCTACAATCCGTGTACAAAGGAGTTCCAAGGTTAAAAAGTACAAGAGCATGAAATAGTCTTGAAAAATGTCTAGTGGATTATCCTTCCCAGTAGGTCTGACCCCTCCTGCGCCAGCTTCTGCTGCCTCTGAAACAGTAACCATTGCAGCGGACCATCTTTAGTATCAGCCGTGGTCTTCCAGTTTTCAGTTTTACCCACTTTTATAATTAAAATTTTGAAATGATAAAATAAAATATTGTCAGTAATCTTTAGACATTACATTTCCCCTGATCATCCAACCATTTTTTTTCTAGCCAAAAAGGGCTTTACTCATAATTATCAAAATAAAATTGTATTTCCCTTTTTTATTCTAAAATGAGCTTATGCGTTTGCATTAATTTCTTTTCCTCTGTTCCACAGATAATTAAGAAAAGATACTGAGACATATTTAACTTCAATTCAGCCTATTTGAAGTTTATTACCCATGTGACCAACATATCACACAGTCGTGCTCCCCCCCCCAATAGATAAATTGTAAAATCTACAATACTAAATCTTCACTTCAAGGACTACTACTCCCAAATCTCCTAGCAGTACATTTCCAGACTGCCCTTTCTAATAACTTAGTTTCCCACTGAGTAAAAAGCTTTTAGTACATTGAAAATGGAACAGTGTTATTCTTAGCTACTTGATTCTTAAATTTCCAATTCAGCTATGGTTCAAGTGACAGTGTCTTCATGTGCTCATTCAGTATAACATTTTCATACCATATATATATATATATATATATATATATATATATATATATATATATATATATATATATATATATATATATATATATAACATATAGGGATTTAATCAACCTGTCTTTTGACCTGGATGGTAAAAATGAAAGCTTAAACTAGATCTAAATTCCTAGAAAGTTTAAATCATTCAAAAGTCTCCCATCTAGAGAAACACCCCTAATATCTATCTATCATCTATCATCTATCTATATGTATATGTATATCTATCTATCTATCTATCTATCTATCATCATCATCATCATCATCTATCTATCTATATCTATCTACTAATAAAAACAAACTTAGATGAAATATGCAATCCTATGCCCACTTACATTGGTATGCACCCTACTTCTGAGTAGATCATATTGTAATGCTGACTGAATAGCTATATTTGCATACATGTCAATAAAACAATACCTCAGAGGGAAATTTAATTTGTTTTTAGACAATGCATGGACATGTCCCAACAGGTTCCATCTTTGGGGGGCGGCACTTACTAATGTGGCAGAGAGAAAAACCAATGGAGGTTGCTCCCCTCCCTTCCCTGACTGGTAGTGAGAAGGACAATAGCCAAAGTTGTGTAAGCTGGGCTAGAATCAAGCAGAAGACAGAGAGAACCATGCTTGATTCCAAGACTGTGGCTATGGAAGAAGCAAAACCTTTTGGGGTATTGATGCTTTGAGATCCTCCATGGCAGGCTCAGGTTGTATATATGTGTAAATAAACTATATATCATAAAGACACTACAACCTCTACTATCCCTCATTCTGAGGAAACCAAATCCAAATGCCTGGAACTCCTGGAACCTCTCACCACTCAGAAATTATGTTGGCATGCAACAGTATGGAACTTATTGCCACAAGGAAAATGCTATGGCAAATAATGTAGCAATTTCTGAAGCTGGATTAGATATGAGTAGAATGTGATGTGAACCAGGTGATTATGCCAAACTCTGCTTCCATTAGCCACCATTTTGCAACTGTGTCTTATACTAGCATTGTGGCTGGTGGACCTTATAATTTTCAGCCATTTTAAGCTAACCCTAGGTGTAAAAAGTGTGAGAACCTGTGGTGTAGAGGTCAGCCTACCACTCCACCCCTAACCCTGCAGCCCATTTAGCTTGAAGGGCTGCAGGCTTTGGCGTTTTGTTTTTGAACTGCTTTGACTAAACATGCTTTCAAGACACTTTGCAAATAGGAACTCAGACCTTTGCACTAAAAACACATGGTCAGAGAGGGAGAGGGTTACCCAGAAATATTAGCCACAATGCCACCCCATCTTTCTACACCCTTCTGCCCTTGCACGTACACACTTAGTTCTAGAAGAGGACTTGGATTTCTAAGATGGTGTCTGCAAGCTACATTTTTTTGTATTAAAATAATAAACAGTTAAAAATAAAAATAAAGATCGGCTGTCCAATTAGTCAGAGATGGCTTTTTAGTGGATCAATCAACTAAACTTTGAAGCCCTTATTATCATAAATGCATAGATCATAGATCATTTGGATTTCTCTACAAGGCTAACACAAAGATCCAGTGCTTTCTCAGAATGCAAAAATGTTTGTAATAAAGACATGCAAATTACTTTTTAAGACTTTTAGGAATGAACATGACATTTTCAATGGCATTTATGCAGGGAGGGTATCAAGTTTCTATATAATTAAGCACCATTGCAAATTGCTATTGTGTAGACATGGAATAGAATTTTTAAAATGATGTGCTGACTGTCTTGTTTCACATGATTAAAAGAATACTAATGGAGATTGCCTGCAAAGCCATAGTCAGCATTGATCGTATAATCTTAAAGTGGTGTGTAGTTTTGCATGTGATTTAAGAGCATGGGAATGCCCCCTTCACATTCAAACCGATATTGTCATATAAACTAATCTCATATCCAGAATAAACAAGACACCACACATTGGGGCATGACAATTATATAACTTCATTGACAGGATCATAATAATATAAAAGGAGCCCAGTTAGTCCAGCATTCTGTTCAGATCAGGCACATACCTCTGCAAAGCCTGCGACATGAGCCTAACAGCAGTCTCCATACCTGTGACTCCCTGCAATGGATGTTCAGAGGCATACTGCTTCCAAGTGGAGGGAGAACAGAGCCACCAACAGAGCCTCCATTATTTAGATTTTAACTGCCATGTCATAACCTGAAATATGTTCTGTACTCAGAGCTGTTGACAGATGTATGAGTGCCAACAGAATCAGGTACAGTGGTACCTCAGGTTACAGACGCTTCAGGTTACAGACACTTCAGGTTACAGACTCCGCTAACCCAGAAATAGTACCTCGAGTTAAGAACTTTGCTTCAGGATGAGAACAGAAATTCCGTAGTGGCGGTGCGGCGGCAGCGGGAGGCCCCATTAGCTAAAGTGGTACCTCAGGTTAATAACAATTTCAGGTTAAGAATGGAACTCCAGAACGAATTAAGTTCTTAACCCGAGGTACCACTGTACCTGGGTTTTGCTGCATATTCAGAATACTCTATACACAAGCCTAAAGGTATGAATTATCTTCAGTACAGTGGTACCTCGGGTTACAGACGCTTCAGGTTACAGACGCTTCAGTTTACAGACTCTGCTTACCCAGAAATAGTACCTCTGGTTAAGAACTTTGCTTCAGGATGAGAACAGAAATTGTGTGGTGGCGCAGCAGCAGCAGCGGGAGACCCCATTAGCTAAAGTGGTACCTCAGGTTAAGAACAGTTTCAGGTTAAGAATGGACCTCCAGAACGAATTAAGTTCTTAACCCAAGGTACCACTGTATTACTGATAGTATGTACTTAGAACAGAATTATGTCAAATATAAGATCAGAGCTAGTGATATGTAACAAGTAGTCCTTGTGGCCCAGGATTGTTTAGGGAAGCAGTGGGGAACCTGTGGCCTTCTAGATGTTGTTGAACTGCAAATCCAAACAGTCCCAGCTAGCATAACCAATGATCAAGAATTATAGCTACATCTTGAGGGCCACAGGTTCCCCATCCAGGGTATAGGGTTTTAATTTAAAAGCTTGAGACCAGGACTTCATATTGAGCCTAGAAACAGATAACCAATGGAGCTGGATGAAGACTGGAGTAATATACTCTATCTGCCCAGTGCTGCTAGTTCAATGTCAGGTTGCTGTTTCTTTGACCAGCTGAAGTTTCTAAATGGAGACTGTTGTAATCATCTCTCATAGATAACTCAAGGCATTTTACACACATGATTCCTAGAAGGTCTTCCATTCAGGCACAGATGACTTAGCTTCATCTTAGGTTGCCTCTTCAGACCATAATGCTTGCCTTGACCAAGCCTGGATCTAAGAACACGGATCTTTCAAATCAAGCAAGGGTTGAAAACCTGTTGCCCCACAAATGCTGGTGGAAAACATCTCCCATCAGTACTGACCATTGGCTAGTCTGGCAGTGTCTGGTGGGAGTTGTAGTCCAACAACATCTGGAGGGCCACAGATTTCCCATCCCTGACTCAACAGATGTCCTTTGACTGATGAAAGAGAGCATAGGCCATTTTGCATATTTCCTTTCTGGTTCTGTCAGCAGGATGACACTCATGTTCAAATACAAAACCTAATGTTCAAATACAAAACCTAAGTTCCCTTGAAACACAGGAGGATTGGTGTCTGGGAAATTATGTTTCTGAAAAAGACAAAACAACCCTCACTAAATCTGCACTAGGTTATCCCATCCCTAATTATATCCCACTGTCAGTGCCTTTGTCAACAACACCAACAAAAGGTAATAGTTTCTCACTTTAAAAGCAATCTCTAGACAGATAAACTGTTGAGGAATAAATCGCTTTTGTCAGTTAGCGTATGGAGTTTTCACAACAATCTGACTTGTGTGACACTATTCTATCAGTAGGACTTGCCAGAACAAAAGACCTAGAAAGAGGATTTGCAAAGGAAAATATTTATAATAACTCGGACTGGTGCCATTCTCCTCTTAGAAAAGTGTGCTTGTAGGCGGATGTGAAATCAAAGTACAAGGGGCTGATGGAAAGGTCATTTTACCTCTAGCCTTTCCAAAGAAATAGTTTGTTACTCCATCTCTGGTGACTGACGCTCTCTAGGCAATTCACCTATGGTGAAACAGTGAAATTATGGAGAGACATTTGAAAATTTCATCTCAGTCTGGGCTTTAGAAGAAAGAGAAAGTATAAATAGAAACAGAAATGGTCCTGCATATATTAATATAATCATGATTGAATTGATATCATGCCTTTCCTCTAAGAAGCTGAAGGTGATGTATATGGTGCTCATTTACCCTGCCTTGTGAGGTAGGTTAGGCTGAGAAATTGACTGGCTTAGTGAGGATCTGAGCAGTTGTCTCTCAGGTCCTAGTCTGATACTCTAACCACTACACCACACAGGCTCCAAATAACCACCGGAGGAATATTTTTGGTGAAGGGCAGTATAGAAATCTCTTAAACAAAATAAATTAATAAAGTTCAAGTTTGCCCAAAACTCTAATAGTGATGCCTCTCTTTTTTTTGTCAGTTTTGAATTCAGTATCAACTTGCAATGATTTAGGAAGGAAAATGATTTCTGATCATATGTTTGCCCGTTTTGCTGAAACTCAGAAAGTTATATTTTCTTCACTTCCCTAACTTTGTAACTAACTTTGTAACTTTACTGTGAATTCAACAACCAACAACGACCTCTATTTCTTCTCTTTCTTGAGATTTTTGCTGAGAGATCCTCAATGTGGGAGCTGTTTGGGTTTGTTTTTTGTTTTGTTTTGTTTTCTTGAGAATTCCTAGTGTAGCACTATATTCATAACATGTTTCATCTATCTATATCTACCTATCTATCTATCTAGCATCTATCTATCTATCTATATCTACCTATCTATCTTCACAGAATCACAGTTGGAAGAGATCACAAGGGTCATCTAGTCCAACCTCCTGCAATGTAGGAATCATTCACTCAATGTGGGGCTTGAACCCATAACCCTGAGAATAAGAGTCTCCGGTGGCGGATAACTCATTCTGAATCAGACCAGACACGGGTTAGAGCTCAATGTCGAGCCTACCAGGTGGCGATAGCAACGGCGAAGAAGACTTTCTTCACCGCCTCTATTGCATCTGCAGAAAACAGCAGCAGGAGACTATTTCAGGTGGTTCGCAATTTAGCGCAACCACCTGCTCCATCGGGGCCCAGTACGGGCCACATGATCTCCTGCAATGATTTTGCAAAGTTTTTTTTGCAGATAAAGTCACTCAGATTTGGGAATAGGTAGACTCCACCATGGGAGCAGGGCTGGGGCAGGAGAGTGCTAGAGTTCTGTCAAGTCAAGTTGTGTGGGATCAATTCCAATTTGTTACCTCTGAGGATGTGGACAGGCTGCTTGGACAAGTGAAACCAACCACCAGTCTCCTTGATCCTTGCCCACCCTGGCTTATAAAAGCTAGCTGGGAAGGGCTGGGCAATGGGCTCCGCGGGGTGGTGAATGCTTCTCTCTGTGAGGAAGTCTTCCCAGACCCGCTGAAAAAGGCGGTTATTAAACCGCTTCTTAAAAAAATATCTTTAGATGTGGCCAATATGGCCAACTATAGCCCAGTCTCAAATCTTCCATTCTTGGGCAAGGTGATTGAGCGAGTGATTGCTGAACAACTCCAGGCACACCTGGAAGAAGCAGACCATTTGGATCCCTTCCAGTCAGGCTTCAGGACTCATCATGGGACTGAAACTGCCTTGGTCGCAGTGATCAATGATCTCCGGCAGGCTAGGGACAAAGATGAGAGCTGTTTCTTTGTTCTGCTGGATCTCTCAGCGGCTTTTCACACTATCGACCATAACATCCTTCTGGACCGTCTAGAGGGGTTGGGAGCTGGGGGCACTGTTATACAGTGGTTCTGCTCCTTCCTCCAGGGCCATGTTCAGAAAGTGGTGGTGGGAGATGAGTGTTCAGACCCCTGGGCTCTCACTTGTGGGGTGCCTCAGGGTTCTGTCCTCTCCTCCATGCTTTTCAACATCTACATGCAGCCACTGGGAGAGATCATCAGGGGGTTTGGGCTGGGTGTTCAGTATGTGGATGATACCCAGCTCTACCTCTCTTTCAAATCAGAACCAGTGAAAGCAGTGAAGGTCCTGTGTGAGTGTCTGGAGGCGGTTGGAGGATGGATGGCAGATAACAGATTGAGGTTGAATCCTTTTTTTTTTTTAATAAGATTTTATTGGTTTTCCATATAAACAAAAACACAAAAACAATACACAAATACAACATACAACTTTTTTCAAACAAACCTAAACAAAAATACATCTATAACAAAACACCTACATCCCTTTACTTTTACAGATAAAAGGAATTCTTGTTCCAAATCTTCTAAAAAGAGACTTCCCCCGTTTTCCCTCCTTTGCCTTCAATACTAATATACTTTGATAACATCCATTTTTGGCTTTAAAATCCATTATCCATATCCATTTTTATTAAAATATTCCAATAAATTTCTTTACCTTAATAATCATTCATATATCTTTAGTTCAAAATCGTAAAAACTTAACATCTTAAAATATCACATAATAATTCTTAAATCAATCTTATATTTCTTCTTATTCAAACTGCTGCTGATAGTCAATCACATATCTCTTCACTAATTCAAAATCATATAATCTTAACACGCTATCTTCAGGGTACCATAGAGCTGTCCTAATTAAATTTCTATCATTTTCACCCTATCCCCCTTCTTACCATTTTCCTACACTCTCCCAGGCTCACCCCCCATTCATCTTTGCATCTCCCTCCCTCATCCTTCTTCAGTGTCAGCTCACAATTTATAAACCTCCCCCCCTGGGAGCCTCGGGAAACACCAACTCTCATCTTCCAGCATCTCCACTTCGTAGTTTAAATTATCTTCCACTTGTGTCTTCAAAAATCTTCTCACCTTCATCTCTGGACTCCCACTCCAGAGACAGGATGTTGCTCTTTCAGTCAAAAAAACCCTGTGTCTCTCACTCCAACAGGGTTTTCCATTTCCTTGGAGTTGCTCAGTCACTTTATTGCATTTCTCCAGTATTTCCTCCAGCTCCCTGGCAAAGTTTTCTTCCAGTTTGTCAAAGTTCTCCCAAATCTGGCTACTTTTTCTCGATCCATAAATGATTTCTTTAAAGTTCAACCTTATCAAGTCCATTTTCTGATTCATCAGTTCTAATTGTAAAAGGGTTGTCCTTTGTTCCTGGGTGATGCCCGGATCTAAGATCAGTTTAAAAACGAAAGCAAGCATGGTTGAAGAAGAGAAAGGGTGTCAAGTGTCAGTAATTTTCCATCTTTAAGTGCTAGTTTCCCAGCGCCATTTTCCCCTGAGACAGGGTGCCAAGAACAATCCAAAAATCCACAAAAGAGATATTTCCAAAATCTTCAACCCCCTCACAGGGATTTAATCCATCTCATCTGTCAAAGTACTTCAAAGCGACATTGTATCTAACAGTGCAGCTGCAGCTACTTGAGACTAAATTACCTTCTCTGCACAACAAAGGAGAGGGACGGGCTTCCTTTTGACATCCCTCCCGGTTGCCAATTGTTAAATTGTAATCCAATTAGTTCCGTACTTACAGCAGCCAGGGTTTTTTCTTTTTCTTTAAATTGACAGGAAATGCTTGGCGCTCAAGTCTGGCGGGATCGCTGCTTTGTTCTCCGGGGGCAGTCGTCTCTTCAGTCCCGTGTCGGAGCCTCTCACCCGATTTTCCCCCTTACGAGGGTCAATCGGGAGCGGGGACGACACGTCTGGGACCCACAAGACCGCGGTCCACGGGATGCTCTTCCCGTGGCTTTAAGGGGCCCGAGGCGCAGGCTCGGAAACCCCTAAAACCCCTCGGGGAACCGGAGCTCTTCAGCTCCCGTCCGCCATTACCCGGCACCAAACCGGAAGTCTCAGATTGAGGTTGAATCCTGACAAGACAGAAGTCCTGTTTTGGGGGGACAGGAGGCGGGCAGGTGTGGAGGACTCCCTGGTCCTGAATGGGATAACTGTGCCACTGAAGGACCAGGTGTGCAGCCTGGTAGTCATTTTGGACTTACAGCTGTCCATGGAGGCGCAGGTTAATTCTGTGTCCAGGGCAGCTGTCTACCAGCTCCATCTGGTATGCAGGCTGAGACCCCACCTGCCCACGGACTGTCTCGCCGAAGTGGTGCATGCTCTAGTTATCTCCCGCTTGAATTACTGCAATGCGCTCTACATGGGGCTACCTGGACCTGGAAACTATAACTAATCCAGAATGTGGAAGCTAGACTGGTGACTGGGAGCAGCTGCTGAGACCACATAACACCGGTCTTGAAAGATCTACATTGGCTCCCAGTACGTTTCTGAGCACAATTAAAAGTGTTGGTGCTGACCTTTAAAGCCCTAAATGCCCTCGGTCCAGTATATCTGAAGGAGCATCTCCACCCCCATCGATCTATCCGGACACTGAGGTCCAACACCGAGGGCCTTCTGGCGGTTCCCTCATTACGAGAAGCCAAGTCACAGGGAACCAGACAGAGGGCCTTCTCGGTAGTGGCACCCACCCTGTGGAATACCCTCCCACCAGATGTCAAAGAGAAAAACAACTACCAGACTTTTAGAAGACATCTGAAGGCAGCCCTGTTTAGGGAAGCTTTTAATGTCTGATGAATTATTGTATTTTATTGTTGTGTTGGAAGCCACCCAGAGTGGCTGGGGAGGCCCAGCCAGATGGGCGGGGTATAATTATTATAATAATAATTATTATTATTACTGCCTAAACTATCCCTCAGGTCATATGCATTTTAATATTGTAAAATAAGTACAATTGTTCTTCAACAAATAGCATGAGATATTTTTAATTCAAGGAGAGAATAATTTAAAAGGACTATCTATCAATCATTCACATAATTGGAGCAAAAATAACTTATTTTCCTTATTGCATATGCAAAGCATGTCATGTAGTAGTTGCAAGTTTGAATTTTTAGGTCTATCAAAGTAAAGTGGAAAAATAATTACTCTGATTGGAAAGGCCCACACACATAATACAATACAATAAAAATACCTTTATTGGCATTACAAGTTAAGACATTTCAAATCCGTGGGATAAATTTAAAAGGGACAGGAGTGAGACTGTCGAGGATCACAATGCACTCGATTGTTCTGCTTCACCCTGTCTATTCCCTAGAGGGATGATTAATTAAAAACCCTTTCAGGTGAGATGGAGATTAAAAAGGAAGCCACTGTGGCAGTAATGTCCTTGTCCCTGTCCGCTAGGAGGAACCTCATTTGGCTTTCTCTCGGAGCCGTGGGTCTCAGGTCCAGCATCTTGCTTAGCATCTGTTTGCAGAGTCTGCTGTGCAAAGGGCAGTCCAAAATAATATGGTTCAGTGAATCTGGCACTCCCTGTTTGCAGGCACACAGGCGGGCTTGATAAGGAATTTGCAGGTATCTACTGGTACCCGTGGTCACTGTGGAGGAGAAAGCATTTAGTCTTGCGAGCATAAAAGCGCTTCATTGGGAAGGAAGTATTAGGTCCCTTAGGTAGGTCCACACACATATATCTGCATCTGTATCTGTATCTAGGTCTATGAGCTATTTGTCCAGCATCATAGCCTACATGACCATGTTTACTTCCAGCTTATACCCCACCCATCTGGCTGGGTTTCCCCAGCCATTCTGGGCGGCTTCCAACAAAATATTAAAATACAACAGTCTATTAAACATTAAAAGCTTCCCTAAACAGGGCTGCCTTCAGATGTCTTCTAAAAGTCTGGTAGTTGTTTTTCTCTTTGACATCTGGTGGGAGGGCATTTCACAGGGCGGGTGCCACTACCGAGATGGCCCTCTGCCTGGTTCCCTGTAACTTGGCTTCTCGCAGTGAGTGAACTGCCAGAAGGCCCTCGGCACTGGACCTCAGTGTCCAGGAAGAACAATGGGGGTGGAGACGCTCCTTCAGGTATACTGGGCTGAGGCTGTTTAGGGCTTTAAAGGTCAGCACCAACACTTTGAATTGTGCTCGGAAACATACTGGCATCTCATTGCTCAACACAAACCTATAGCAGACAACCATGATCACAGTTCCTAAGAGCTTTGGGTCCCTAGCCCTTATCAAAACTTTTTCATTTTCCTGAAGAAGACTTAGAAGTTTTGTCCCCTGACCCATTCACCACTCCCTCCAATATTGCTTTAGGTGAAATGTGGTAGCTGTTCAGATTAAAAATAAGAATGAGATAATAGCTTAGACTCATTTGTAACACAGACCCTGCACTTGAGGAAGAAGGAGCTTCACTTATGTTCCATGCTTTTCCCATCCCATTGGCAAGAAGTCGAGGCTAAACTTTCAGCTCCTGAGCTATTTGTGCAATATTTGCAAGAGACATTTGGTCACAGTAGGGATCAAGAGAATTATATCTGCAGTGAAGCTCTGTGTGTAACTAGGATGAAATATTGATGAGATCTGAAGTGGCAAAGATGATATTTCTTTTTTAAATTTAGCAGTTTTATTGAATTGCTAATAAAATACCGACCTAGGAGAAAAGGACAGTAGGAATTCTCCACAGGATGCCACATTTCTATAATTAAACACAAATAAATTGCACAAAATTATTATGGAAGAAGCAGCAGTTGAAGATACGGGAATGACATTTAGCGAGTACAATGGGGGCATTATATAGGCAGGAGCTCAATGATGTGAAGCAGTCTGTAGACTTCAATAGAGCAGATGGCGGGCCTGATCAGAGTCCTCCCCACCCCACATTATGCAGAAAGCACCTCTTTTGTTGCTTAACAACATCCTTTCCAGACCAGTCCTGCACAACTTGTGATCAGCAGCTATGGCTGAAGACCATTGAAACTCATATGGTGGAAAGTAGGGAGACCAGCAGCAGGTGGAGCCTGAGCAAATGATAGGAAAAGCCAACCCCAGATGGCTTATAAATAAGCAGGAAGGCAAGGGGGGGCATTGGCTGAGGACAGACAGAAGCTGGTGAGACAGTGCTCCATTTGACCTAATGAACCAGCCTCCACTGGCAATCAGTGCTAGCTCCAGGTAAAATTCCTGTCTCCACTAACCCAACCAGTGTACCATTTGTGGCATTCAAACCAGAAATTCCCCCTTTCCAATGCATTGATTCTGCTGAAGATTCCCTCCGATATTTGTTTCATCCGGAGACATTGGTTGTGCAAAAGTTCCCACAGTGAGTGAGTTTCAGTCTCTGTTATGACCGAGTCTACTACCACTGCATGTCTCTTCCTTCTCTGGAGGATGGCAGGAATATTTCTGTTCCCTGTAAAGCAGCATGACTTTCTCAGCATACCAAGGCCAATGAAAACCATGGATAGTGCCAAATACTGTCTGTTGATGTGGCCAACATTTTGTCAATCATCTTTGATTCCTCTGAGAATCCTAATCAGAAGGGAACTTTGGGAGTATATTTGGCAGATATTGTTCTGTTTGGACACATAAGCACACTGCCATCTAATCTATAGTTATCATGGGAGTCCTAGTCTAAGAATAGCTATCACAAGAGTGTCATTGTATTTTAACACAAAAGCAGTACTGCAAGCTGATAGGAACATAGAGGGTGCTCCCATGAGTCTATTATACTCAAAGAAATAGAAACGACTTATGATCCCCTAGGCCTCAAGTGACATTTTGTGAGGAAAAAGACAAACGCCATGCATCCTGTTCCATCCAGACACATGGTTCAAAATAAAATATAGGGAAAGGCCATAACTCAGTGGTACAGCATCTACTTTTCATGGGGATGTGAATTTTCATTGGTTGTGTAGTCTGACTTAACCAGCCCAGCTGCTGGTTGAGTTTTTGGCAGGGTAAAATAAGGTTAAGGATCACCCTGTGATGTACATCTTCCATGGCTGCACCGAACCACAACACTCTCTCCCCTCCAGATGATTGTAAGCAGTCTTTGCCAAAACAATGTGCAACATAGCAGTCCTTCACACTTCTCTGAATTTTTCATTGCAGTTCCCTAGCCAAGATCAAACCTATCCATTCTTAAAGAAATCAGCCCTGAGTGCTCACTAGAAGGGCAGATCCTGAAGTTGAGGCTCCAGTACTTTGGCCACCTCATGAGAAGGGAAGACTCCCTGGAAAAGACCCTGATGTTGGGAAAGATGGAGGGCACAAGGAGAAGGGGACGACAGAGGATGAGATGGTTGGACAGTGTTCTCGAAGCTACTAACATGAGTTTGGCCAAACTGCGAGAGGCAGTGGAGGATAGGCGTGCCTGGCGTGCTCTGGTCCATGGGGTCACGAAGAGTCGGACACGACTGAACGACTGAACAACAACAACACAGCCAAGTAAGGTGTATAAAAATGTACATGCTGGAGTAAAGTGTACATACAAATGTATATATTTGGAAAAATAGCAAACACAAATATTGCCCAACTTGCAAAACTGTATGTTTGGAAAATTCACCCTAAAATGCTAGTGGGTTTTTTGTTTTATTTGTTTGTAATAATTCACAAACTAATGTGGAAAACTGAATTTAAGATTGGAAAAGAAATAAGAAACTGACAGGTGCTCCCATCCCTGTTTTTTAACCACTTCAGCTTTATTTGGGAAATCAGACAGGGCAGATATCCCAAAAATAAAAAATAAAAAAGCATTGTGACTTCTGAGTAGACATGTATTGGATTGCTTTGTAAAAGAACATAATGGATGAAATCAGCTCAACCCTAATGAAAGTTGTCATGATCTAAATAAACAGCAAGAAAAAAAGGAGAGGGCAGGACCTGAAAGAAATCCTTTGATAAAGATGAAGTGTGGTGGTAATAGCACCTCTTTGAGAATATTTTTTTCTTTAAAACACAGAATAAGATAGTTTGAAGTAGAATCATTATATAATAATAAATCATAGAAATAGTTAAGCAAAATGTTTCAGTGTTCTGAGTAATAAATACTTGTTTTGTATATCTAATCAAGTCATCCTTCTTAGTAAGTGCCTATCATGGTGGCATTTAAATATATGGGGAAACTGTCAGTCTACAATGCGCAGGACCAAGTTCATTGACAGAGCTTTCTGCTTTAGTATTTTGCAGCAAGTTGACAGAATGCTTTTCACTTGTAAAAAATGTTTGCTGATTGCATTTGCAAATCGGATGTGAGACTCTCACCATGCCTGATGTTCGTTTTGCTAATTACAGCTGCCAAGGACTGGAGGCAAGGGTGGGTAGGGAGTATGATTATATATAAATGTATACATATATAATAATATAACTTTATATAGATTATATAAAAATGCACTCAACTGTTCAAGCAAGGGTAGTGAATGTAATGCCCTCTAGAAATTTGCCCTAAAACTTAACTGATTGGTTCATTGCCATTAGGTGAAGATTATGGCCAACCTTACCATCAGGTGAAGGTTAATTGGGTAGATCTATGAATAGTGAATGCTTCCTTGCAGTTAGCGTTGGTGCCTGCTGCCTTATAGGGAGCAGTAATGAAACCCTGGGCCTGAAGGATTTTGACAACCATCGCCTGGTAAATAATCCTTCTTGGGAAAGATAGTTGCCAGGATTGAAGAGACAAATTAACTGGCTCTATGCCCAGGGGCACACAGTGGCAGGGGCTAGAGGCTAGGTAGCCACAACAACAAAAATTGTGGGAGCACCAGGGAGATGTTACCTATGTCTATGTCAGTCTGTGTTCAGGCCTAGGTTAGGACTGAATTAGCCTTAACAAATCTGATGGCCATGTCCAAAGAGTAGCCCTGGGAGAGTCATCTTTGGCCTCATTGTGTTTACATTATAGGGTGCTTTAGGGCACTGCTTTGTCCCCAGTGCTATTCTACATGAATATAAAACCATTGGGAACAGTCAGTTGGAGTTTTGGAGCAAGGTATCATCAGTAGGCTGACGATGCACAGCTCTGTTTCTCTAATACACCTGACTCAGGAGAGCCCATGCAAGACCTGGTTGCAGTGGTGGACTGGGTGAGGGTCAGTCACTGAGCTTGAATCCTAGAAAGATGGAGGCTTCATGAGTAGGTAGTCCCCATGTCTGCAAAATAGGTCAATTGCCCTTCTGAGTGGGATTAACTCCCATTGAAGGAGCAGGTACACAGTCTGGGGGTACTCCTTGATCCATCTCTGTCACTCATGACCTCTGTCTCCATGAGTGTTTTTTACCAGCTCTTGCTGATATGCCATTTGTTATTTAATTGTTTTTACCCCACCAATCTGGCTGGGTTTCCTCAGCCAATCTGGGTGGCTTCCAGCAAGATATAAAAAATAGTAACATGTCAGACATTAAAACCTTCCTTGAACAGGGCAGCCTTCAGAACTTTTCTAAAAGTTTTGTAATTCTTCATCTCCCTGACATCTGGTGAGAGGGCATCCCACAGGGAGAGCACCACTGCCGAGAAGGCCCTCTGCCTTGTTCCCTGCAACTTCTCTCAGTGAGAGAGACTCCAGAAGTGTAACTTGCATCTGGTCTGCAACTTGTGAAGAATGCAGCAGCCATACTGTTCATAGGAGCAGATTACTGGCACCATGTTACTCTACTGCAGAAAAAGTTGCACTGGTTGCTGATTTGCTACTGGGCCAAGTTCAATGCTCTTACATTAATTCACAAGGCCCTAAACAACCTGGGCCCATATTACCTTAGGTACCACCTGGTCCACTTTGATCAGCTCTGATGGGGTACTTCTGGTGGTTCCCCACACCTCTGAGATTTGGTTTGCTTTCACTACCAACTGAGCCTTGAATTTGGCAGGCCCTGCCCTGTGGAACTCCCTGTCTGTAGAAATTTCCCCCTGCCTTCTCAATGGCAACAGTAGCAGTTCTTGCCATTCTGTCATGGTCCAGTTCACAGGTGGTTGAAGTCCTGGCTGAGGACGTCGGGACCAAGGGCAAGATGGTGGGGTGGGAGCAGGAATGGGAGTCCAGAAGCCTGGAGTCAGGAAGCCAAGGGTCAGAGAGCCGGGAGTCAAGGAGCCAAATGCAACAAGGCAGGAAGCTTGTTGCTGTGGCAAAGAGCCAAAGGGAAATGCTGACCTTATATCCCTTCCCGGCTCTTGCTACCAGGTGCTATGCGTTAGCAATCGGCCTCACCTGTGTGGCCATGCCTTGCCTCTTCAGAACAAACTTAGGAAATCCCCAGTCCTGCGAAGCCCTACTGGTCACAGCGCCTGGCTCCTGCACGCACTCCTAACACATTCTTCCTGAGCCACTGACTCCAACATGCATAGGTTCAGGTTGCAAACAAAATTCCTTAAGGGTAAATGCAGCAAAATAATTTGCTGAACCATACAGCAAATATTAATCTTAGAGCTCATCCACCTACCTTTTGACCCACACTTTCTAGGCACAGGTCCAGGCTTTAAAGTGTTGTGTCCAAGCACTTCCCCCTTCCACTGGACAGTATCCCCGCAAGAACCCACTCTTTAATGCTGAATCAAGGATTCTCCGATTCAGTGGTAAAGAGCAAGTTTTCATGGGGGAAGCACTGATGCAGCAACAACAACAACAACAAGTGCTTGGACATGACTCTTTAAAGTGCATACCTGGGCTTAGAAATGCAGCACAAATGAAGTCTGGATGAGCTCTTAGTCTCTACCCGAGTTCTGTGGGCTTAGCGGGGCTGGATCATATGTCTTCAAATCTATGGAGAGCAGAGGCAGGGGCCAGGATAATGTAGCTAATGAACCAAAATAAATGTTGTATTAAAGCCATTTCTGTACATGGTAGCAAAATGTCCCAGGCAGCAAAGCTCCTCAAGCACATAGGAAGCAGCCAAATACTGAGTCAGACCAGTAGTCCATCTTAGACTGATTACACTGACTGGTAGCAGCTCTCCAGGTTTTCCAGCAGGATCCAATATTCTCCACTCCACCACACAGGCTGCTACTGGTTCCAGCTAAAGAGAAACACAGGGCCAATTTCAAGCCAAGGCAAAAATATTTTATATATACAATTACACTTAATGAATTTTCAGAGCAGTTCCACAGCCTTACTTAGGGCTAGAATGCATTTGGATATGGCCTTGCGATTCCGGCCCTTTGTACAAACTCTGCAGCCTTTTTCCAGTTTTGCTTAGATGCAGTCTGACACATCACAACATTCATGAAGGTAGACCAGAGGGATCCTGTATTGCTGGTACAGCTACACAGAAAACAATATTGTGTGTCGAGGGATATTCCTTAGGTAAGCTACCTACAAATGAAAGTGACAACCACAGAAGTCATTTAGCCCTTGACCTTGAAAATGCTTACATGCTAGCCCAGGTAAACGTACAAGGAGTCCCTTTAAATTTAATCTGATTTATTCCCCTGCTGAATTTGTTCTCAGGCCTGTGTATATGCAGGAATCTGGCTTGGAAATTGCAAACCTAGGCACAAAAGCAATTTACCCCCTACTGTGTAGCCCACCCTCCTCTCCCATTCCATGCAATTGTTCTTGTGGATGGACCAATTTCATCTTCCAGTTCCACTAACAAATGCTAAATTGGGATTAGGAGGGTATGTAATTTCTTTCTTTTTTTAATTATGAAAGTTAATAGTTGAAAGATTCCTGAAGCGAGCCAAGCAATAATGAAAACATTAGCAAGCCCCCTATGCAAGAGGGAGAAATCCAGGAACAGTGGTAAGGGACTGATTTCAGATGGTTCTGCTCTTTATAGCATATACAGAGCCATTTTTATCAAATTAAAAAAGTTATGGTTTTTCTTGTCTTATTTGTTGCATACTCTGAGTAGGTGTTCTGAGTTGATAACACCTAACAAATCCTGAGGACGCTCACAAGCATGAGATCAGGACTGAAAAGTGTTTGAAGAATGAATAATAACTTGTGGTCCCAATTCTTTAGCCTCCGGTCCCCAGAGGTCCTTCCATCATCTCTTGCCAGCTTAGCTAATGGTGAAGGTTGATGGAAGTTGTAGTTCAACAACATATGGGGACTTGAGGTTGAATAACACTCTTCTAGAGTACACTTGGTTCACATGGAGAATGAAGCCCAAGTAATTAGGCTAATATCCTGCATGCATGAATTGAGTGTGTATTATAGGATAGTCTCAGAAATATTTTGTAAATTCACATGTGCATGGGCTCTTTGACAACGTATGGAAAAGGCTCACCAAAGCTATACAAATTCTGATAACTCTGAGCTACAGCTTTTTTTGAATAACCTACCACTTAAATGGATTAAAGTCTGCACCCTCACCTTCATTTCTGCTGACTTTAATGACACTCATTCATTCAGTATGAGAGGATCTGTGGTGTACACAGGCAATATGATTGCCCTGTATTTGAAACTGTAAAAACAATTTGGGGGGCGGGGGCGGGGGGCAGGACAGCAGCCAACTAACAATGTTTCCAGACACAGAAATCATAGCACCATAAGTGAAGAATGAAACCCAGTGCTGATATAAATTTGTGTTGCTGTTTTCTAGACACATTCAGTAACTTTTTCTACTAGGCATGCATTCATAAACAAGGGAGGTGAAAGCTCAGTAATGGGGAACCTTGGAGGCCTTATTAGGGGGATAGAATTGCTGTTCCCACTGGGGTTTTCAAATCTATATCAGAAGCTCTTCTCCAATGGCTTACACTTGAAGATTAGGTAGATGATGAGTGGTGGAGGAGGTAGGCTTCTTAGAGATGGGGGAGAAATTTGGTCCTGTTTGGAGAACCTGCCTAATTCACAAACCAAAACACAGCTATCCCCAGAAATTCTCAGTCCTCTCAACTTTGTGATGTAGCTCTCCAACCAAAAAGTATGCAAAGAAGAAGAGACATTTCACCAGCCAGCTTCAATAAGGTCCAGGTGGGGACACATTTGTGGCAGAACCACAAGAATGGCAAGACACTTCTTCTGGTTCATTATTTCAGCTGATGTGCCAGTACTACAGTGTTTTCCTGAAAATAAGACACTGTCTTATATATATTTTTTCTCAAGAAAACACACTATGGCTTATTTTCGGGGGATGTCTTATATTGCGCAAATGCATAGAAATCCGGCTACGGCTTATTTTATGGGTATGTCTTATTTCCAGGGAAACACGGTAGGAAGAAGCATTACTATTTGACTAAAATAGTCAAAGAGTTACCAACCTTTTAGGATTTGCTTGTTGATTCTCAAGGCTATTAGAAATACTGGTAACGGAGGGGTTGGAAACCTTTTGCTCCACTCTGCTTTTAGTTATCAGGTCTTTGCCATGGCGGCCCCCATTGCATATCAGAAAAGGCACCATTTATTTTCTCTTCTCATTGACTCTTAAGAACCCCTTTCCCAATAAGCCTTTAAGTGGAGCTTTTTTTAAAAAAATATCCCAGTTTGCATCTGCTTTGGAATCTACACACACACAAACACACACACTTTAATTGTTTTAAGTATACAAATATTTTATATGTTTTATTGTTGGTATTCCTCAAGATGTAATTTACAAGTGGAATTTAATTGATTGATTAGTGCTGTGGTTGGATCTTTTGTTGTTTTATGCTGTTGTTTTCTCAGTTCTAAATAGCTTTAAATTATTTTACTGAACTTGTTGAGCTGGACTGTAGAGGGTTTTTTTTTTTAGAATGCTAATTTAGTTTTATAATAAATTTTATCTGTATATATGCTTTCTTGCGCCCGCCCGCACATACCAAAAGTTCTGGGTGCTATGGCCACAGTTGGCAGTCTGAATCTATACAGAGATGGGGTTGTTGATGTTTGTGCATTTGAAAGTGATATGTCACACCTTATGTTGTATTCATTTCTCACATCCTCATTACCCCTCCATGATCCTTCCTTCTCAATTTGTGGGCACAGTAATGTTTTCCATTTCCAACAGAGAGCAGTACTCAGTCATTATGGATCTCAGCTTAACCCAAGGAGCCCCTTTTCTGCTCTTTGAATGTGTAGAGCATGTGGTGGGCCCAGTCCATTTCCTTCCTATTTAGGAAAATGGCTAGTTTCCCATCCCCTTCCATTATCTTGCTTCATTTAGGTGAGAACAATTTGCAAAATTTGGATCTTTCAGAGTTGGCATCTGCAGATTTGGCTTCGTTTAAACAGCTTTTCTCTGAGGTTTTTTAATTTGTTTCAGAATGTTGCCCAGAAGAGTCTGGCACAGTGACTTTTAATCCAGCAAAAGTGAATGAGGGACATTTTTTTTAAAAAAAAGACAACAGGAATATTGCACAATGCATTTTGTTCTATAGGGGCATACTGCTTATTGCTGTGATATTTCTTAGAACAGTTTTTATCTATTTAGTTCAGGATGGAGAACCTGCAGCCATCCCCATAGGTTGGTGGACTCAGAAGGTGGAGGACTCTCATTTGCTGGAGATTTTTAAACTGTGGTTGAATGTCCACCTGCCAATGATTCTTTAGCTGTGGCTCTTGCATTGCTGAGGGTTGCACTAGATGATCCTTGGGGTCCCCTACAGCTCTACAAATCTATGACTCTAGCTCCCATCAGTCCAGCATGGCTCATGGCCAGGAATCATAGGAGCTGTAGTCTAACACCATCTGGAGGACCATAGGTTCTCCACCCTGGCATGTATCTTTCTACTGAAACCTGACCAAAATTAGCATCACAGTTCTAGGGAACTGGAGCCAAGGCCTGGCTGGTCCTACCTCTTGCATGGGTATCTCTGCCCTACTTATCAGTTAGTTAGAAAGGGAGAGAGAAGTAGAAGGGGAGTCAGATTTGACAGTGTTTAAAAATTTGGTTCAATTGGATTTACCTCCAGACTAGGCTCTTTAAAGATAAAGGTACCCCTGACAGTTAAGTCTGGTCACAAATGACTCTGGGGTTGTGGCACTCTTCTCACTTCACAGGCCGAGGGAGCCGGTGTTTGTCCATTTCCACAGACAGTCTTTCCGGGTCATGTGGCCAGCATGACTAAGCCGCTTCTGGCAAAGTCAGAGCAGCGCACGGAAACACCATTTACCTTCCCACCAGAGTGGTACCTATTTATTTACTTGCCTTCTGATCGGCAAGTCCAAGCGGCGCAGTGGTTTAATAGCTCTTTAGAAGCTGTTTTAACCTGAGTCAGGCCATTTGTTTATCTACACTAATCAGCAGTAGCTGTCCAGGATTTCAGTCAGGAGTCTTTCCCAGTCCTCACTGGAGATGCCAGGGATTCAACCTAGGACCCTCTGTATAAAAAGCACCTATCACTTATTTCCTCCACTTTCTAAAAATACATATAACAAGCAACCCTCATATACCTCTACCTTAAGAAATATTCCATGCATCTGTCACTGAGCTATGGCCCTTCCCTAAGCTAGGTGGCTCAGACTATCCAATGAGCTCCAATCCAGAGAACGAAACTGTTCCTTCTCGACTAGGATTTGAGCTCATTGTTTAATCTTGCACAAATCTGATGTTCGTCAGATCAATGGCAATTCCATATTACATGCATACTGGCACACCCTACCCTACTTCTCATGCTGTGAGAAGCACTTCAAGCTAGTACAAATGATCCAGCTAGGCCTCAAGCATGCCAGGAAATTAAAATGTCCCTATTATCTAGGGATAGTCTTTGTTTTGCAGTGTTGGTCCCCGATAAATCATTGTTCACACTTTTTTCATTTTCCTTTGGGTGTTCCTTGTTAAAACTTCATTACATCTCATTTTGGCTCCATCCATTGTTTTCTAGCAGTTAAGCTTCTCAGTGGAGCAGGGACTGCCTCTTGCCTCTACTGCACATGCATAGGCATGAACACTGAAGGACCCTAGAGTGTATACCTCCCATATCACATTTTATGTCTTATGCGGTATATTTTCAAGAGATAATATATTGCAAAGCAATTATGTTTTCCCAGTATGGGTTGTACTGAACTAAGTCCAACTAAGCAGCCACGTCCGTTAATTTCAGTTTGCCTATTCCAAACAAGAGTGGCAGTGGATACAGCCATTTATCTTTAACCCAAACCAAATGCTAACAATGACAGCCTCTTGTCTTTTAAAACAGTAGAGGACACTATTGCAGAGTAAAGGAATACAATGCACAGATGACAGAACAGAACTTCAGCAATATGTCATGGCTGTGGGAAAGGCTTAGGGCGGCAATGCTTGGAATGAGAATAGGATGTTACAGAGGTGCTTTGTTTGCCCTGCCCTGCCATACGTCTTTTCTGTGGGGCATCGTGATGACTTGTAATAGGTGTAATAACTAGGAGTGCTGCATAATTTCAATTCTGTCAAATTTATCATTGGGATCTGCTGTTTAGATCCAACTTGTCCTGCCTGTGGAACAGAATCACAAGTGGTAGATGGTTTTTTTGTTTGTTTGTTTGTTTGCAGCTTTTCACAGATGTTTTGCAAAGCGTCCCCCCCCCCATTTAATGATGACACTTACTTGAAAATAATAATGCTCTTGTTTTTGTATGTCTTCTAATTATTCTTCACTTGCAAGTATCCATATAGCCTGTGCTATGGGGTATGTGATTTTCCAAATATTACAGGAACAGGGTAGGACCAAAACGAGAATGGATTGGCTCCCACCTAACAAATGCAAGTTATGAACCAGCTCTATATTGATCATCCCCCAACAGTATCAGAGAAATCCTGGAAGATACAAAGCAAATATTTTTAGTAGGGTTGTGGCATACTGAAACCTTTTCTATAACAGCTGTAGAGTGCCTTGAAGCAATTAAATGTGTGAGTGCGTGCATGCATGAAAAAATAAAACCCTAATTAATATTACCTTGGCATTTGTTTTAAACATTACTTCTCCAAAAGCTCTTTAATTACAATATGCTTTTTTATGTTGGTTGAGTTCATTTATATAGGGAATACAATCATTAATTATCATAATTAAGACACCTGAACACACCATGACAGGCATTCCTGGAAACCTGAGCTGTGTCATTGTCTTATCTGTGACAGTTTTGGTCTCCGTCAGATGTTATCAACCATTTTCCTAATCATTAAGAAATGCTTCGCTAATTAGCACATGAAATTCATTCTACATCAGGCTGAATTGAATCAAGACCTATTATCTTGAACAGTGAGACACTTCAAACTTCTCAGTAACAGAGCATGAATACGTTATACAGTTCATACACATTTCATGAACCTCAACATTGCTGTGTCGCCATCCCCTTCTCCTTCCAGAAGCTGTGCTATTAGTTATGCCATTAGTTTTCAGGTCACTTAATTTTCTCATACTGCTTAACAGTTGATTAGATGACAAAACTTGAAAATCATATATTAACTCTCCTTTTGCTTCACTTCCCCGACTCCTTTAAGCCTGCTGCATACCTCTCATCAATGTGCTGCAACAAGAGATGGGTACAATCTGTCAATTTTGGTTTCTCTCAGTTTCTCATTTTTTCCAATCTTAATTTTAGTTCTCTACATTTCCACCTGTTCGTAATATTTTTTAAGGAAAAAAAAATGCTTCTGGAAATTCATCAGCATTTTAGTGCCAATTTCTCCAAACACACCTACTTTTGTATGCAATCTTGCCTAAAATACACATTTTGGCAATACAAATTCCCCTAATATAACACACTTTCCATGTTATTTTAATTAATATGTGTATTTTGTGCACACTTTACCTTAGTATATATGCATGCTTTGTATGCATTACTTGACTGGAGAACTGCATTGCAAAATTCAGAGAAGTGCAGATTTTGAAGGATTGCTTGTTTTAGCTTTCATATTGTTTCAGAAGGTATGAATTTGGTAGGTTTGCACTGAAATGTGAACTGAATCAAATTTCCACCCCATCCCTAGGCCTGAAGCAACAGAATTGTAAAGAATTTTTTCCCCTTTAGTGGAAGACAGGATTGTCCACCCTCTCCTCTATTTTTCTGGCCTGGGGGGTAGAGAAGATAAGAATCTACTAATTATGGTTTCTCCATTTCTCATTTTTCCAATCTTAAGTTTTGTTTGCCCCATTTTCATATATGTTTCCACATTTTTTCTTTAAAAAATCTGCATCGAAATTCACATTCATGTTTGTTTGTTTGTTTGCATGTATGCTAATATACACTAATTTTCTATGCAATTTTGCCTAATATAGGCATTTTTTGCAAGGGAACATTCCATTGTTGTAGTTGTAGTTGTTGTTGTTTTGTATTTTCATGAATACACCTGTCAATTATCTGAAGTAGACAGGTGATGGCAGGCAGAGGGCAGACCAAGTGAACCATCCTTCATTTTCCCACCACCATCCATTTTTCTGCCAGTCTCTTATGACATGAGGACAGTTATGCAGAGGCTTAACAGTAGTTTTTGTGAAGGAAGTCATAGTACATAAAATGAATTCTCTCTCTCTCTCTCTCTCTCTCTCTCCCCCCCCCCCCCCCAATGAAAAAGAAGGAAAGTAGTGTATTGGCATCATAGGACTAAATGCCAATAATTAAAGTAATAACCATGAATCCCAGGCAACACGTCTTGTGCTAATAGTACATGAAGATTGGAAAAGCAGTAAATAAGTGGAAGGGAGGTGGCTGCATCTATCAAAGCCAGCTTAGCAGCATTTATATTTGGGGGCTGAGAAAACAGTGCTGAATTGCCAGGATGTGAGGAGGATATGGATCAAAAAAGCTGCACAAAGATGACAGCTATCACCATGGCTCCCCCGCCAGAGAAACAGAAACATGGACTTCTGAGTTGAAGACAAGATTCACAGAAGGGAAAGGAAAGGAAAATATTACAGAGCCAGGCTTCACTGCCATCCCACACATTATGTGGCAGGAAAGTCGGATGTACCAACCAGTGTCTACTCAGCTGAGAGTTGCACCCATTCCTGGCTCTGATGATCACATGATACTCATGAAACCCAACTTATTTTTCGCAATCCTGGCTGCAGTGAAATTTATGGTGTCTGGCTAGGATAATACCAAACACTAAAACAGGGCACCTGCACCTGCAGCTGCAGAGGCTGTCCCTGGTGCCCACAGGATCCTCTTGCCTTCTGCTCCCTGATGCTGAAAGTAGGCTTTAAAGAATCATTCTGTTGTAGCAAATAGAATAGGTTGTCCTGATTGCTTGGCTCTGGTCTGCCCACAACAGTTTTTTCTGGTTTGCAAATGTGTCCATCAGCCCTAAGAGATTGGCAACCTGACCCTAAAACAAACAGTCAGTCCTGGAAACCTACCTAATAGGGCAGGGAAGAATCTGTAGACAAATCATATTGGAAGAGACTGCTTCATAGAGATGGACAAGTTCTTCCCCACTATCTAATGACTAAATAGGAATTTCAGAAGCATCTCTTAGCATTACTATATCAAGGGACATCTGCCAGCACAGCTTGCTCCCAGGGCAATGTGTTAAGATCAGTGGAACAACTATGCTAAGAGTACTTTCACAGCTCCCTGATAATTTCCCCCTTCTCAGAAAGCTAAATCTGCTTACTCCTGCCATGGTCCTTGTCTCCTTTTGCTGAAAGAGCTCCAGATCATAGTTTGTCACTGTTGGTATGGCTTCATAAGAGCCTATTTCCAGGTCTAATTCCCTTGTTTAGACAACTCTAGTTTTTATCTCCTGACAACTGTTTTGATTCTTTGAGGAAGTAAACTGACAATCTCTGCTCCTTTCCCTCCACTGTCATGAATGACATTGTTACTTTGTCAGACTTGGTAGAAAGCAGACAAGGAGCTGAAAGTCTATGGCATATGCTGTGCTTCCTCAACTCTGGAAGAGCTTTCCATCAGTCAGTGCTGAGGAGCACAGGTGCAATTGCTTTAGGAGGTTTGTGCCACTGTCATTGTTCTGCAAAAGTGACATGACTTCCATTTTCAGACAGCCTGTCAGATGGCTGCAGTGAAATGAACAAGCTCCTTGAAGCTACTGGTAGATCCGACTTCCGTGAACCTCCAGGCATGCAATGAACAGTAAGTCCCTCACCTCAAGCATGACATCTACCTTTCACTAGGAGAGAATGCACAGGTCAGTTTTTGTCCACTTTCCTCTGCGATATCTCACAAGCACAGCATGAAAGCTGATTCAAGACTGTGCTGTGCCTGGAGTTTATTGGGTGCTATACCCATGGGCTGTAGGCAGCTTCCATGATCAGAACAAAGCTGAGGCCTAGGGATGGGTGACTCAATTTGGTTTCTCATTTTTTTCCAGCCTTAAGTTCCCTTTTCTGTATTTCCACACCAGTTAATAACTTTTTAAAAATAAAGTTCTCATGAAAAATCATTTTAGTGCAAATTTATATGCATTTTGTATGTAATTTTTCCTAGTATAATGTTACTATATAATTTCACTAACGTGGACAATTTTCTCTAATATGTGTATATTACTTGGCTGAAGTAGTGAACTGCAAAAGTTGCAGTAGTGTGATTGCTGTGTTTTGGTTTGCATATATTACATAGGATCATAGGTTCACTTTAAAATAGGAACTGAATCAAATTTATCCCCCATCCCTAATTGGAAGCCACTTTATACTGCATAAGAAGGTGCAATACAAAAGGCACTCCGAGAAGAGGGGGTGAAAGGGGGAAAGCACACTGGCTGACCAATTTTGGGTCCATCAAAGTCTTTATCAGCTTAAGACACCTCATAGGATTGTTGTGAGGATAAAATGCGGAGAGGAGTAACCATGTGTATTGCTCTGAGCTCCTTTGAAAAAAGGTGGGATATAAATCTGTGCTTAGGGTTACAGGTAAAAGTGGCTGGGACAACAAATGTGATTTTTACCTTTGCACAGTTATGCTAGTTTCTACACATGATCTCACACCCCTCTCTATTGTCTATCCAGGATGTCATGAGTCGTCTTGGCATGGCTGGTTAGAGAGGAAGGAGTAAGCCCTACCTTAGTAGCATTTACTTCCTTAAGCATTAAGAAAGCACCTCTCTCCTTGACTTCAGCTGTGACTCCTGCCAGAAAAGTGGTCCCTGCCCCTAGGAGACATTACCATCTAGGTTGGACAGTGAACAGACAATGTTGATCTCATATCCATCTCCAAGGACATGACAGCAGTTGTGCCAATCTGAGCAGACCCAGGCTTCACATAGAAGAGCTCACTTGCTTGCCCAGTCCCATGGCTTTGGATGGTGTGCATGTGCCTTCCCCAGTATTCAAAAGATGAGTTGAGTAGGCTTATCAAGTGTTGGGACAACTCTTAGCTAACAGCTAGCTATGAACTCTGGAGCTCTCTTTTAACCACCGACTTGCACATCTATGGGAACTGTAGTGAACTCTGGAATAAAAGATTTGGAACGTATCCTGCCAAGAGTCCAAGTACCCCATCTGTGGGAGCCAGGACACAGGCAAGCAAGAGGCATTAAAAAATTCAATTACACATTCCAGTCAGGCAAAAACACTCAAGGTGCAAAGCAGAGTCAGTGTGACGAGACAGAAAGGCCTTAGGGGGTTGTATTTGGTTCCTGGGCATGAGGTTCCCCAAATCCAAAGTAGTGTCATTCACAGAGGTATTGTGAGAGGGAAAAAATGGCTGTCCCGTGGCCTATTGCTCCATATATCACACCTTTAGTGAAGTCTATCATATTTTTGTAAAAAAAACAAAAAACTGACTTGTTTGCAACAGTTTAACCACTGCATTAGTGAAACATAACATGCACACACAGATTCTGCAGACTCATCTTATTTGTACATCTTAATGCTGTCTCCCTCCTTTCTACAGTAAGAGAGAGAGAGAGAGAGAGAGAGAGAGAGAGAGATGTTAAGTATTTACAATCACCTAATAAAATGTTTCATGGATATTTATGAGGCTCTTTCTTAGCAGGCTGCATAATAATATTAATCAAAATCAAGGCAGCTGTTTGTGTTCTCTGTTCTCCTACAGTTACTTGCAGGTAGCTGTCTATTTTGACTCATCCCCTTTGAGTTGTCATTGCTTCCGTTCCATTTCATTTGGGTTATTTACTGCTCAAGAAATGAATGTAGCTGAATACAAAGTTTCCAAACAGTCCCAGAAAACATAATTGCTTGCTGATTTATTAGCCAAAGGGACTTTATGTTCTGCTTTCAAAGAAAGCATTCAGGAAGCTTGTTCACATGTCACTTTGAACATGGGTGCAAGCTGCCTATACACATGTACAAGTGCTTGTGCAAAAGAGTGTGCACTTCTTGATTTGTACAGTTCAACTACTGAACACACAAGCACACAATCACTCTACTTAGATATAAATATAAATATATTATTTCCTTTTTAATAGTTTTTTGAAAAATTGTTTCCATCAACAGCACATTAACCAAGTAACAACCAGCAGAGTAGAAGACTGTGCAGGTCTAAATATACAGTAAGGTACTGCAGCTGCCATTTAGTAACACACCAAGCACCCCAGAATGTTTCTGTTCATCATCCTGTGCTGATCACTTCAATATGTCCTTCCAAAATAAAATTTGACTTGCTGGAGATTTAAGAATTTGGTTGTTTTTACTCACATATAATATAAATGGAAACCATATGGCACTGGAGTTACCATGTATCAACATTCCCCTCAAACCTCTACTCTGATCTGTCAGCCATTCTGATTACAGCTCCTACACTCTAAATAGCCAGCCTTGAGATGTAAATCCTGGTTGATATTTCCAGTGACAAGCCACCTTCATTCAAACATCAACCCACGTTTTCTGAATTTGTTTCTCCTCTCCTGCCTTTACATGCTAACAGAAGGATGGGAAAGTAGTTTACTTATTTATTCCATAACATATATATCGCCTGATTGTAGAAGAAACCTCAAAGTGATTTAGTTCAGTTCATATTTCATTCCTAATTTGCAATTCCTGAAGCACTCCATTAACTGAAATGCAACTCCCCTTAGGAATTTACACTTCTCTTAACATTGTGATGTCATTCTCCAGCTCAAAGCATGTGCAGAAATTTTTAGCAGGGTGAACTATGTCATTGGTGAAATAATTTTTAGAATTTTTGAGATAATCTTAAAAGCTTTGGGTTTAAAAAATAATAATCCAGGAAAACAATGCTTGACATTGAACTTACCAATATTCACAGTCTAACACGCACTTTTGAGTACCACAGAGCTCCAACTCAGGCTAGATGTTTGATAAAAGTGTTTAGTATATTTTCTTCTTCTTTTGCTGAATGGTGTGAATTCTCTCAGTTCTTCAATACGCATCAGAGATGGGCAAAAGGTGACTGAAGCGTAGGGATTTATTACCTCTAATTAGATTATAGTACTCATATGGTTAAATCCTGCATAGTAATACTATTAATCAGGGTGTTGGGGTTTTTTGCCACAGCAGAAGGACTTTGCCACTCAAGTGTGAAAACACACCAGATAGGCTGCAGACATGATCAGTGTAGAATTGCAGAACTACACAGATTAAAGCCCTGAACATCATGTCAGAACCATCTGCTTGTATCCTTCAATAAGTGACAACAGCTGATCTATCTGAGTTTCTGGAGACTTCTTTGCTCTAGTCAGAATGTTATTCCTCCACCCCCAGAATTTAATATTGTAACATTTGGTCAATAGCTTCAGGGAATATCATAGTGTGTGGTTTTTTTTGAAATACAACAACAAAGCCGGGGAAATAATAAATGCTGATATTTGAGCAGTTTTACAAGAGTGTTGTCATATACATTTCAGATCTTCTACAAATTCCAATATAGAATTATGTGCTCTCTTGTGTGCTCTCTCTCTCTCCCTCTCTCCCTCTCTCCCTCTCTCCTACAACCAACAGAATAAAACTGATCCCTCTTGATATCACAAAATCATATAATTTTCATCTCAGTACATGCAGTAAAGCTGCAGCTTCACATACAGACATGCCAACATACAAAAATATGTGGAATGTATGTTAATATGCCAGTATTCTTCACCCCTCCCTCCAGAAAAAGGCATTAAAGGAAGAGATTAATAATAATTCAGTTGCCACAAACTTCAAAGCAAAACGAAATGAACACACAAAATGGTAAATAAAAAGACACCATTGCCTAGCACAAGGATGAGTGAACAAAATAAAAAACAAAAGGCAATAACTAAGTCAAAGAATTATCATTAACATTTGGGCAGATCAGCTACAGTATATGTTACATACTGTGTGTGAAGAATTGGATCTGGCTGGTGGTCTGGATTCCAAAATCCCCCACCCTCTTTGAAGCAACTTTGATAGGTGGACAGTTTGACATCAGGCCACCTGTCAAATGTGAAAGAAGGTAGCTGTAACTGCAGATCATCTACAGTATTTGGTGGTTACAACATTTCATTTGAAGACATGCTTTCAGCTCCAATCAGCTGATTGGTGCTGGGAGCACACCTTCAAAGAGGTGTCTTGAAGTCTCCACAGAGGGGGAAATGCTCTGTTTAAAAACAGCATTTTCCCCTCTGCAAAGGAAGAGGTTTGGAGTGAAAGCAATGAAGGAAGCTCTTTGAAGGAAAAACATTTTCTACAGCCCACTAAGTCATCAGGTGTGTGGCAAGTGGGGGGGGGTGGTTTGTGGAAAATGGCCTTGCAGGCCAAATTGAGGCATTTCCCCCACCTCTATTATGTACAGCTTTGTGAACACAAAGTCCTACGCCTGAGATTCAAACGTTGCATCATGTTGTTCCCTGGGTCTTCCCTGCAAATCCGGGTCATAGTTAACTCCTTATATTAAGCTGTCTCTCCAAAACATAATTGGCCTTCCCTAGGTGGGGAGCAAACTTGTGTGTCAGAAATGAGTTAGAAGTTCAAATATTGCAAGCTCAGAAACCACAGTATAGTACTGTATTGCCAAAACTTCACGTCAGCTGAGCATGGCGTATGTGATGGGCAACATCTTCTTAACTTCCCCCTTGATTTCCTGACCCAGAAAAATATAATGTGAGTGGAAAAGCAGGTGTCATCTCATGAACAAACAGAATAAACCATGATCCTCTGTTGCTTTATTTTGCTGCCTTTTGGTCAAGTGCTTAAAAAACAGCTTGCACAAGCTTGTCTAAAAGATGAAACACTTGGTAATCAGATACTAGCTGCTGTGCCCAGTTTACCTTCTACGAAAGGAAATATTTCCTTTCTATTCCAAAGCATCCATACTGGTGCCTTATGTTCTGCCTCCATTGCATTACTGAAGATAAGTGCAATGCAGCCTTATGGGATTGGCATACCTTAGTTTTAATTAAAACAAGAGTTGACTTAATGGAGATTTGAATCTCTTACAACATCTATGTTGTAGATAAGCTTTTTATTTAGTGTAAGACAAGGAGGATTTCACAGGAGGAATGAAAGCAGTATGGTTTGATTGACAACTGATAGGGTTGACTAAATAGACCCATCTCTTCCTTTTGAATCAAACTCTAAATATGTGTTGGCATTTTGTTTTATTTTAATTAAAGGCTCTGTACACACCCATTTGTAGTGCAAATAAGTAGTTCTTAATCTAGAGCCATTCACGATCATCCTCAGCATACAGCTTTCAATCTTGATTGATTCTATATCCTGTCATCCACAAGTCTGGGTGCGGTTACTTGATACATGCTGAACACCCTCCATGCCTTTTCCTTCACTCACATGCCCCATGTGAATGAAGAAGGAAGCTGAACTCTTGTTATACGCCAGTCCACAATGTCACCGGGCACCTATCATTTCCAACCCTTGCAGTGGTATTATCTGTGTGGAATTGCATAACCTTTTGGGAGAGATAAACATTCTTGAAGTCCTCCCAATTGCATACCCTACAACATTAAATATTTTCTTTTTTATTCCCTGTGCTGGATTGCCTTCAGACAGCTCAGGGGTCAGATAACTCCATACCCTCTAACATTTCTCCAATGAAATTAGGGACATCCTAAGGACAAGTGGGACATTCCAGGATCAAATCAGAAACCAGGATGGCTTCTCTAAATCAGGAACATCCCTAGAAAATAGGGACACCTGGAGGGTCTGCAATTGTGAAAACTGCAGTCAGGGCCTTGAAACAGGGCGTTATTTGGAGGCCTGTCTGTTGTCAACTGCTTAGTGAATTATTCAATGCAATAATTATTATTGTTGTGTCATATGGTTCTCTGTAAGCCTTGCTGAAATGTACATATTTGCAATTGTAATGATATTTTGCTTACCTCATTATAAACTTCTTATTAATATATTGTTGCTATAGCCATGTGCCCTTCAGCAGATTTCTGTGGTTGCCATGGCAAAAGGCATAATTTAAAATGGCTGCCGTTTGGGTACAGCCTAACACTAAAGTGAGCACCACATCTAAAAGGGCAGAAAAAGAGACAGGACCACAAAAGACTGTGGGTGTGCTGTTCCATCAAAGACCCTGACATCATCAATCATGACACTTACCATACCCTCCAAGTGGCCCAATTTTCTAGGGACAGTCCTGGAATTATGAAAGCCACCGTGGCTTCTGATTTGATCCTGGAATATCCCGATTTCCCCCACCAGTGCTGCCACTGCCATGTTCAAGAAGGAGGATGAGCTGACGCTTGTTCTGAATGGCAGCTGCAGCGGTTGGGAGGGAGCACCCTGTGGTGTCTCCATGGCTTCTTCATGGCCGCTGCTATGGGCCTCCTTCCTTGGGCAGCTCATAGTGGCTGCTGGAGAATTGGTGTGAAGAGAGGAGATGCTGCTGCTGCCGAGGCCCAGCCCCATGTGGTGACTCTGAGGGGCAGGCAGAAGGCAGGGCCGCCCTGGGTGGGAATAAAGGCTGAGTGGAGCAGAGTGCCAGAAATTTCCCTGTGAAGTTATTGAGTTTGAATGACATTGTATTCCTACTGAAGTGGAGAAGAGGTGACAGACAAGTCACATGACAGCAAATTGCAGACATCTCAAAATTTAGACTTTTACTTGATGCAAAATGAGTTGATCTATGTCTTTAGAAAGCTGACTCTGAGGTCATATTTCATTCCAGTTTTTAGGACCACCTAAATAAACTTCCTCAGCCTGAAAATGATAAAATACCATAAAACAAATGGCCCTGGCATCATTACATCTCACATGCTGATTTATGCTTGACGCAACTGATCAGTATGCAAGCCTCTCAGTAAATCACCATGGTGATGACTTCTCCCCTCTTTCAGTTGGTATGCATCTTAATGAAATAATAGCAATACAGGTCTTCCTTACTTCAGAGGAGTTCGTTGCATACCCCCCCCATACCAAATACAATACAATACAATACAATTGTACTTCAATTGTGCAAAATTGATTCAAATGGTAGTAAGATGCAAAGCAAGGTCAGTAAGTGTTGCAAATAGATGAATGTCAAAAAACTTCTTAGTCATGTTAGAGTTGATTTTAAGGCTAAAAACGAGTTTCAGCAGCAATGGGTTGCCCATGATGGACAGGTAGAGATTGCTGACCCCCTCAATGATGGCCACACGAACTTGCAGAGTGTCATGGGAGGCTGAAATGCCACCCCCCATTTTTCAATATTGTCATTTTTAATGTCAGTTTGTGCCCATTTATTCTTTGGCATAGACAATAATGTTGTTCATGAAAAGCCAAAGATATGTGTCTTGTCTTTTCATTTCATGTTTGTTGGGCACTATAATCAATTAAAACCAACTAACTGACTAAAAATTCTTAAACTTAGTGGCAGCCCTAATCAATCAAAACTAGTTAATGCTTTGCCTTAAGTTTCAAGGGACAAGGGTACAACATGGATAGGGAGAATCAATGGGTGAATGGTCTTTTGCTACTCTAGAGATCAGCTGCAGGTATGCTTATAAGAAATAGGTCAATAGTTTGATGCGGGGGGAAATCACATGTGAAGGCCTTTTTCTTGTTTCAGTGGTTCATGCCTGATTAGCCAAATTCACCTTGACTTGGATTTACTATCTCCTCTACCATCCCTGCATTAGTCTATGTTTGCATCATTAAACATCATTGCGTTTTAATATAGATGGCACATATAGTGACACCAGCAGATCTTGAATCAATTTGTCATAACTTATTACTATCATTTGACAGCTGTTAGCAAACACTCTGAGACAAATGACATTAGAGTTATATGTTACACATTCCTTCCATGGATGTAAGGCAGAAAAGTGGGACTGGAAAGCACATAAAGACTTCACTACTTATATGTATCAGTGATTATGATGTTGTTGTTGTTGATGATGATAATTATAAGGAATAGAGTAGACATCAGCAGTCCAATGCACAGCAGTGTCCCCTGGATAGGAATGGAGGAGAAATTTGTTTCTGTTCGCAATTAAATGAGAACTTGCTGAGTATGCACTTTCCAAAGCAATACACAAACTGAAACACAGTTGAAATTTGCACTTCTCTAAATTTAGCAATGCAGTTCTTGCCCCAGGGGAAACTGATTTGCAAAAAAGTTACAAACTGTACATCAGAGAAAGCTGCATTAAAATGTGTATATGGGAGGGTGTTTCACACTAAAATGTTAATGAATTTTCATTAGGATCTTTAAAAAATATATAATTCAAAATGATGTGGAAATGTGAAGAACCAAACTTAAGACTGAAAAAATGAGAAACTAATTGACATATTCACCTATCATGGGCAGAAACACCTGTTCTTCTCCCATATTTCCTTTTTGTATAGAATATTAGGATCTTTATATTATTTATTATAAATAAATAAAATTTAAAATGTTAATAGCTGCATGACCGGCTGGAACCTACATGTAATTTTAAAATCTGCTTTTATAAGAGAACAGTTTTAAAATGACAAAAGGTTTCCCATTTCTGTTCGTGATAGGGTATACTCTTTCCACCCCCATTCTGCACATTCCTGGCAAGTGTCACATATTCTTTAAAATTATTCTAAGAATTATTATTGTTTTTAAAGGGGGCCGTATTAATAAATAATAATATTTGAAATATGTAGCTTTTTTCCACGTGCTACTACTAACTTATAGAAACAGGGCAAAGACAGAAAACTCCAGATGGGATTCTAATGCAGGACTATTGTGCCTAACTGTTTATAAGCCCCCATCCCAACCCCTAAGAAAATTGATTCCTAAAACTATCTGCTTCTTTCTCCATTTTTCTTCAAGCTATTCCATCCAGTTTTCAATTATCACTGGGCAATAAATGTGTCAGCGAGTGAGATGAGGCCCTTGTAGGATACAGTAATGCAGAAGAGGAGGTGGTGTGGCGAGGATAACTCAAGAATATTCAAAGTTGTTTAGATGCAAATTCAGTCATTATTGCAAATATGAAAGATATATATTAAAGAGTGGGGGAGTAGTGAAGTATTAGAATCCCCCCTTGGTAATGAAAACCACTTTCCTGCCATTGTCCCATCCATCTCTTCTGCCTTCTGTTGGGATTACATTCACCCTTGAGGTCAATACAGAATCTGCAAATCATTTACATTCCATTTTAGGAGATCCAAATGAGGTGTAGGTAGAATCTAGACCTTTTGAGCTGAATGAATGCTGCCTGCCACTGCTATCTCCTTATCACCTACCAAACTATCAGCCTAGTCCAGTTGGACCCCCCCCCCCACCTCCCAAATATATTTGAATCTCCTTTGCACGCTTTGAAGGTTCTGCTGCATTTAAGGCATACAGAAAGGTGGGAAAGAAATATGACAAAACATTTACAATTTTCAGATTTTTGAAGTTCATTAGCAAATGCCAGGAAAATCAACGTCAATGTGGTTCCACAGCCTCTAAGCATGACCTCCTGCTGAGGTCATTCCTCACACTGCTCCATAGATTTGTATAACAATGGCAGCTCCTGTCCTTTCCCCCATGTCACCATCCAGCTTGGATTTATTAGCAAAACTATTGTGGGCTCCCATGCGATGGATAGCACCTCTTTCCTGTCCCAAACAGGCAATACAAACAGGTGTACTGATCTCCTGGAAGTGACATGCAATGTAGGTAATGCTAGAATCTCATAGACTCATAGAATTGTAGAACTAGAAGGAACCCTGCCAATACCCTGCCTTACAGTGTGTGTGGAGGTGGCTGCTCAGATGGTATGTGTATTATTTTACTTAGGGTATGATGTGGTAAGTAGGGATAGAAAATAAATTGAATTCAGTTTGCATTTAAAGACAAACCAAAATATTTTTCCCTTTCCAAAACAATATGAGGATAGAAAAGCATCCCAGTTCTTCAAATTTTGCAATGCAGTTCTCTAGGCAAATACAGTGTGCGCAGAAATAAAGATAACATACAAAATACATTATATTAGGCAGAACGTCATACAAAAATGTTTCTATTAGGAGAAATTTGCACTGGGATTCTGATGAGCAGATTGAGAAAAGGATATAGGTTTTTTTTTTTAGCAGACTGCAAACTTAGCATAAGTCAACAATATGATGCAACAGCAAAAAAAAAATAGCTAATGCTATTCTAGGTTGTATCAGCAAAACTATAGAGTCCTGATTAAGAGAAGTCATAGTCTTGGTCAGACCCTACTTGGAGTATTGTGTCCAGTTTTGGCTGCCACAATTTAAGAAGGATATTGAGAAGGTGGAATGTTTGCCGAGGGCAACCAAGATGAAAAAGAGTATGGAAACCAAACTTTTGAGGAAGGGTTGGGGGAACTGGGTATATTTAGCCTGCCAAATAGGAGACTGAGAGAAGATATGATAGCCATCTTCAAATATCTAAAGTGCTGTCACATGGAAGATAGAGCATGCTTGTTTTCTCCTGCTCTGGAGGATAAGGCACGAACCAAAGACTTCAAGATTCTCACTAAACATCAGGAAGAACTCTATGAGGGTAAGAGCTGTTTGACAGTGGAACAGACACCCTCCGAATGTGGTGGACTCTCTTTCGTTGCAGGATTTTAAGCAGAGGTCAGATGGTCATCTGTCATGTATGATCTAGTTGAGATTCCTTCATTGTAGAGGGTTGGACCAGATGACCCCAAAAGTCCCTTCCAACTCTACAATTCTGATGTGAAAATGTGGAGAACTGAACTGAAAATTGGAAAAAGACGAAACTGAATCGGACAGACTTGCAAATCCCTAGCTTTTGGGGGACCTTCTGCTCTTCTGTTCAGTGGGGCTCTGGATCTCTGCCCCAATATCCTACCCTGCTGGCACCCCTGGGCCACTGATATGCTTTTTATCATAAGTAGGCTGCATGCGGTTCGGTGGGCTGCAAATTGCCTTGTTAAACAGCATGGCCTCCTCTTCTCCTGCTGACTAAAGTGTGCCATGAAAATGCATGAAACATGGCAAATAAAAATAGTATCATACTTGATTAGTTTTTTAAAAAAATCATCTGCAATGAAAGCAATAGGAAAGCAATTAACATTTAGCAACAGCTCCATGCCCCTGAGAGATGGCTGGATGTCTTTAATTCTCTCTCCGCCCAGAAGAAAAGGATAAAGAGTCCCAAAGGAATCTGTCTTCTGACGGAGGGAGCTAGCTTCTTAGAGTTCTGAGAAAGAGAGAGAGAAAATGAGCTAAAGTGAGTGACTGGTTCTTGGTGCATTCCTTTCTCCCTGTCCATTCTAGGAAATCATTTGTAATTAGAGGATAGGGAGCAGCATTGCAGCACCAGTCTATTCCTTGGTGATAATGACATCCAACAACAGTCGTGTCTAAAGATGCATTCTTCAAAACCACTTACACTTTGAAGGTATCCAAGCATCCTATGGGACAGTTGCATTGTGAAGGCTCCAGCTCCCAAGAACACTCATGGTAGTTCTGGATGCTGCTTATTACAGACATTAAATGTACCCAGGCAGTGAAGCTTCCCCCTGCAATGTTCACAGCCTATTCTAATGCAGAGACCTTAGCCTGGGCAGGATACTTGGTAGAAGTAGCTCACCTGGCAAGGTGGATCCTCTATGCTAGGCTCCTGGGAGGTGGGTCACTGTTGTTTACTGTGGGACAAACACAGTGGCAGAGCCAATCTGGTGCTTCTGCCGGTGCACATTCTGCATGCCAACCTATTTACCACCTGGCTCTCTCCTTACAGGTAAGCAGCAGCACCGTTCCATTCCCATCATAGCATTACCAAAGAGGATAAGCTGTATTCATACTTATTCAGGCCATTAAAATATGAGAAATCCATATAAAAGAAGTGATCAGTATAAAGCCATTTTCCAGGCTTACAAACCTGTGGGATTTGTTGGAAGTCAAAAGCTGGTTTTACTTAATTGAAAGCTGGCAGTGAAGTACAGCTAGAAAGAATTGCGAACTGCTTTTGATTTGCTGTGAAAAACTCTTTTTTTAAGAAAAGCAATTGTCTTCTTTTAAGGGCAATTTTAGCACCATTCTCCTCAAAGAGAAGGAGATAGAGAGGGGCTTAATAAATTTTGTGAAGTATATTATGTAGGCCTAATAAACGTGAGGATCATAGTATGTCATTTAGTGGTGAAATTCCATTTCCTTCCTTCTTTCCTTTATTCTGTCCCTCCTCCTCTTACTTTCTGTCATCCATAGGTGTGAATATAGAGCCTACATGTGTAGAATATACACCATGCAATGACTGCTTAGTGGTTAGCAAATGTTCATAGTTTACCATGGGTCTGTCAGCACATTAACTTTTGTTTGGTGTGGAAGGGAATAGTGGAAGGGAATTTCAGACTTCAGGGATAAATGTGGCCCTCCAAGCTCTTGTACCTGGCCCTCAAAACTTTCCCCAAGCTGCACCCTTTCCCCAACCACATCACTTACTGGCCCTGCTACTTGACTTTCCATCATCCCTGGTCATTGACTATGTTTGCTGGGGCAGATGGAAATTGTAGTTCAGCAACCTCTGGACAGCCAAAGCTTATCCACACCTGTTCAGCTTCTAGGCTAGGCGCATGACCTGAAATCCTGAAAGGACTCAGGATGGTGGCAAGCGGGACTGGCAAATGAAATGAATCTGAAAAGGGAAACTCTCAGTCCCATTGTTTGTTGCGTGTAGAGGTCCTCAAGTCCACCCCCAAGTAATTCACACCAGACACAGAAATTTTGTTAAGGTTAATGGCATAAAAATTTGGCCACAACCGTTTTATTAAATTACAACATGTGAGTGGTTGCTTAGGCATTGGTTTGACTATGTCCCATCTAGGGGACAGGCTGACTTCCAACCGCTTGGTGGAAGACAGCAAGAGGGAAAACACTTTGGGGAGAGTATTTGGGGGACGGGGCGACCAAGACCCTCCCTCTCCCTTAATGCTCCCAGGGGCCCTTGCGTGGCCCTAACCCATGACCAGGGACGGACAAGCATGGAGAGCCCCTGGATTCCTTTAACGGAATTCCCTGCGCAGCAGCAGCATTGGAGGGGCAGGCACGGCCAACCACTTCCCCTCCACCAACCAATTGAATAACCAATGCCTAACCGCCAACCTTACAGTTGTGACTAATTGCTATGTAGTAGGCGAAAGCCCAATGGCCAAAACCAATCTGCCAATTGGGAAAATTCCTACTAGGCCCCTGTCAAAGCAGACGACCCCATGACAGGCAATAGCAAGGTCAAAGCGCACGCCTATACCAAGGGGGGGGGGATGGGAGATCCGATGCACGCAGCAAAGAGGGGCAGTTACTAAGAACGCCCAGTATATATAACCCCTGACCTGTCCATCAACATTTTGCAACATGCTAAACTCCCCAACAACTGCATCGGCCCCTATCAGTACCCTAGCTAACAGAATAGATCCCTCCCCAAAACTTCAGCAGGGTGTCTTGCTAGGCCCCAACCGCAACACGTGCTCTCTAGGAAGGAGAACACGCTTTAGCAGAAATTGCTTGCAGGTGCATTCATGCCCACAAATACACGACCTCTGGCCTTGGAAGAGCCACAGAATACCATGAAAGTGAATGTGGCTGCACTTCACCTGTTCCCTGTATCACCAGCAGAAGAGTTGTGTCACTGGGCACTATCACCTTGCATGATTTCTCAAATTCTTTCAAGGGATCCTAGTTATTCTACAGATGCTATGTTTAGGCCTTCACCTGAAAATGTGATGTTTAAATGTGGACAGTTGAATACAAGTCTGGTTGATCAGTGACCTGCTGTATCAGGATCCCCAAATGTGCAGAGGTTTTTATTTATATTCAAGCAAATGCAAGTAAAAGCCCCCTGCAGACCTTGCCTACTCAATGCAGGAAGGTTAGGGAACTGAGTGGATGGAAGCAATACATGCAGGGAAGTTTGGGTGGGATTTACATGCATGCACTGCTCCTGTTCCTATGTTTAAATTTCACACGTTCAGTGGTAAACCTGAACATGAAGAAGTTTCATGCATGTGCCTGGACCTTTGGATTTCTCTAAGCCAATGAAGCTGCAGTGGTTAATCTCCTCCTCTCCTATCCCTTTATGGAATAAGAAAGCATCAGTTCTTAGATTTGCTATCTTGCATCAGCAACTTCGGTTTCCTTGGGGTTGTATAGGGGCTTATGTTTCCCACATCAGGGTTTTGCACCACAAACTATTATCATTCATTATATTATAATTATAGATGCACTGGAAAGTGTCTCGTGAGGGTGATCCTTGTTGAATCAAAATTTTGATTACCACACAGAACTTCATATTGTAAATACCTCTAACATTGCATTCTTTCCCCCTCACTATATGCATTTCAAACTCAGCATTAAATAGCTTGGGGCCAACCATTATTCATCCGTGAGTACCAAAAAGAATATTCAATTAGTGGTGTGTTGTGGGAGAGGTAAACCCCTCTCAACATCAGAGGTTTCTGCTGACCATAAATACTACTCAGGTGAGAGATTCTACTTTGGGAATCATAAAAACTTCCTATGAGGGAGGCCTGTTAAATGGAATATGGGTTTTGAAAATACTTGAGATGAATTACGAATTACAGGTATTTGGCAAGTGGATTTTCAAGCACTTATTTCCTGAAACATTTTTTTTCCTGCTTTCTTTTTTTAAATGACTATCTGATACATATATCTTTATACAAGATTCAGTATCTCTTTCATGATGTTTGAAAGTAGAATTGGCACAGAATTTCACCAAAAGTCTGAGATTAATTTAGTGGCTCCGGTTTTTCCAGGCTGCCCTATTGTTGGGCATGGTGAGGTGAACATCTCAGGCACCAAAGAATGATGACAAAGTGTTTGGGGACAGTTTGCCTGTGCCCACTAAAGCTAGCCTGCTGCCCTCAGGAGAACATTGCCAGTGTCAAAATACTGTAAATTTCAACTGCCAATTCAATCAGCATTTGTGTGTAAAATGGGAGAGGGCTCCATCTTATACTTCACCACACTCAAGCAGCAAAATGTTTTGGGCTGAACCCAGTGGACACTGGTCCATTAGGACAAATTAGAGTTCTTTCCCATCACCTACTGCCTGATCTCTCACTGCCTGAGATTCACTGCTGCCCAGGGAATGCAATATGATATTAGATCTGCCTTTCTCAACCTGGTGCCCTCCTGATGTTGTTGAACTCAATTCCTCATGTTTCCTATCTTAAATTCACTTATCCTTATTTCTGCTTCAGTTTGTGATGCTCTTAAAAGTCCTGATAAAAATTTGTCAGCATTTTAGTGCAATTCTCTCTTGCTATACTTATTTTTATATGCAATTCTGACTGAGCTGCACATTTTAGCAAAGGAATTTCCCCAGAAACAAATGTTTGTATGTTATTTTCACTAATATGTACATTTTGATGCACACATTACCCTAGTATATGTATGCATTTGCAAAAATAGGAGAATTGGGGTTTAAAAAACAAAACAAAAAACAAACAATAACTGTGTTTTCGTCTGTGTATTGTTTTGGAAAAGGGAGATTAGATAGGTTTACCTTTAAATGCAAACAACTGATTTTCTCTCCCATATCTAAGTCTATGTCTCTTGCTAATAGAGACTAATAATAATAATAATAATAATAATAATAATAATAATAATAATAATAATAGCATAATCAATATGTTTCAACAGGCAATCTAAGAAATAAAGTCTGGGAAATAGGCAGACTGAAAGGTCAGGATACCATAACACAAAATGTGTAATAGAAAACGGTGTGTCCCAAATGTAAGATACCAGCTTGAATGTGATATTATCAGGTCAAGTACATGAAGGAACAATATTGTTCCTCTACAACAGGGTTATGATACCTACACAATTGTTAGACTCTTTAGCAGGGGGGAGGGAGATAGTGGTGTTTTTATCTTACTTTGTTGGCTTTCAGAAACACAGGTAGATTCTGACACCTTGGCCTCCATGATTTCTTCCTCAGTTTCCCTTTGATCACTTTTATTTTTTATTATACTTCCCATTGGTCACCTCTGCTATCTCAAAAAAGGCTACAATTGCAGAGTGACCCACTGGTCTCCACCATTCTTATTGCACACTAAAACCTTGCCAAACATACTTGAAACAAAGGTCAAGGTTCTACTGTTTCAATTAGTTTCCCCTAGTTAAATGTCACATTTTAATTGCTATTTTCTAAGTCTTCCCAGCTTGGAGCTGTACACATAAAAAGCACTATTATGGACAATGCAAGTTATATATAACCTCTTCCTTCCTTCCTTCCTTCCTTCCTTCCTTCCTTCCTTCCTTCCTTCCTTCCTTCCTTCCTTCCTTCCTTTTTATATTCCTTTCTTTTTTCCCTGAGAGGGTGGTGGGATCCATTCTTCACCTTTTAAAATTAGCTGATATTCCAAACCAATGCATCTTTTAATATCTTTAGCCTACAATAAAATATGTCAAAATAAAAAAGGTAAAGGACCCCTGACAGTTAAGTCCAGTCGCGATTGACTCTAGGGTTGCGGCGCTCATCTTGCTTTACTGGCTGAGGGAGCCGACTGGCTGAGGGAGCCGACGTTTGTCTGCAGACACGGAAATGCTGCTTACCTTCCCGCCAGAGCGGTACCTATTTATCTACTTGCACTTTGACGTGCTTTCAAACTGCTAGGTTGGCAGGAGCTGGGACCAAGCAACGGGAGCTCACCCCGTTGCGGGGATTCAAACCACTGACCTTCTGATCAGCAAGCCCAAGAGGCTCAGTGGTTTAGACCACAGCACCATCCATGTCCCATGTCAAAATAGTTATGCAATAATACAGTACAGAACTCTCTATGTGAGTGTAGTAGGCATCTGCTTGCACAAGGGGTTTCTTTCTCTCCTCTTCATGATCTCCCAGTGCCACCTCCAAAATTTGCTCTGGAGGACCCTCTGAAGCAGCATTTGGAGGCAAATAGGGAGAAGAAGAGAGAAAGAAGAAACTAGACGTCATTGCCCAAGTGGGTGGACTTCATTGGACATTACCATGTAAATAAAAAAAATTACCCATATGTCTTAGGCCACGGGTGTCAAACACAAGGCCCGCGGGCCGAATCCGGCCCGCCAGACCTCGTCATGTGGCCCGTGTAGCCGCCGCCGGGAGGGAGGCTCTGCACTGCCTGGGGCGGCAGCACGGAGGAGGCACCCCCCTGGGGGCGGGGCACCGTGGATGTTGCGCGTGCTGCCCCCAAGCTGCCTTTTCATCCGGCGGGCTCGCAAAGTCGCTGCGGAAGCGTCAGCAGCAGCGGGAGCCCAGCGACGGAGTGCGCACGCATGAGATGTCGTGCGTGCACACTCCGTCGCTGGGCTCCCGCCGCGGCTGTCGCTCTGCTGCCGCTCTGCTGCTGCTATCAGCAGCGATGCTGCGAGCCCGCCAGATGAAAAGGCGGCTTTAGGGCAGCTGCCGATCGCGCGCGGCAGCCCCCCCAAGCCGCATTTTCACTCAGAGGGCTCGCAAAGTCGCTGCAGAAGCGGCAGCAGCAGCGAGAGCCCAGCGACGGAGTGCGCACGCGCGACATTATTACTTGCATTATTACAAAAAACAGTCATAATTGAATGCAGTGACAATAATTTATGATAATAAAGAGTGGACACATAGTCCTACAGATACAACCGGCCCTTTGAGGGTGACCAAACTGCTGATGCGGCCCCCGATGAATTTGAGTTTGACACCCCTGTCTTAGGCTCTCAGCAATAAAGTGATAATATTTTTGCCAAAGTATCATTCCCCTCCTTCTTTTGCCATAACACTTAAAAATACATTTTATTCATCCCCCACCCATCATTCCTCCAATAAATTCAAGGTGTGATACCTTTGATCCTTACAGCAACCCTGTAGGCTTAGAGATATACTGGGTGGCCAAAGGCACCCAGGGACGTTCATGGCTGACTGGAGATTTGACCACAGTATCATTCTAGACATACTATCTGGGTTGGAGACTGAGGCACTCTTGAATAGTTTTCCTGCTTCTCGGTTTTCTGATTCCAGGTGGTGATGCTGTGAAGCCTCTCCTCAACCCTATGTCATCCCACAGAATTTCAGTTTGTCTTCCACACTCTTTAATGTCTACATGAAATCATGAAGCAAGATTATTCAGGTGCTGATGACACCCAACTCTCCTCCTCAACATATCCAGGTGACATGGAAGGGGTGCTACAGTGGGGAGTAGATTGGATGAGGGCCTGCAATTATCTCTCCATAGAAATGAAGCAAGCCCCAGCATACGATATAATGTAATTTCCTTGAATGGTCAATAGCAACTCATCTAACTGCTTGTGAAAAAGATGAGCTATAGCCAGGGCTTGTTTGTAACAATTTGCTGCCTGAGTTTGGAACAAAGAATCTTTTAATATGTTTAGCTTTACACTCAGCCACATGATTGCTCATCTACCTTAGTATTGCTTAAACTAACCAGCAGCAATGCTGCATAGATCCACCCCCCCCCCCCCCCGCAAGTGGGTATTCCCTGCCCTTCGTGGTGATTGCATCTGGGACTTTCTCAATGCAAAGCTGATGCTCTGTCTCTGAGTTAAGGCTTTTCACTTAAGGCAAAGGAACATAAAAAGCAGTGTGCCTGATTATTGGAGTATCTAGTTCAATATTGCCTACATTTTCTGACTGCAGTTCTCTATGGTTTCAGGCAGGACTTTACCTCAGCCTAGCTGGAGGATGCTGAGGATTGAACATAGATACCTTCCACATCCAGAGCATATGCTCTACTCAGTGAGCCACGGCCCTTCCCTAATTCTGCAAGGGTGCAGTGAAGCACGGGTGGCACTGTGGTCTAAACCACAGAGCCTAGGGCTTGCCGATTGGAAGGTCAGCAGTTTGAATGCCCGCGTGTGGCGGGAAGGTAAATGACGTTTCCATGTGCTGCTCTGGTTCTCCAGAAGCAGCTTAGTCATGCTGGCCACATGACCCAGAAGCTGTCTGCAGACAAACACCGGCTCCCTCAACTTATAGAGCGAGATGAGCTCACAACCCCAGAGTTGTCCGCGACTGGACCTAATAGTCAGGGGTACCTTTACCTTTAGCCCCCCCCCCCAAAGGTTTCTTACCCTTATAGCTGCAAACGTATTCTTGAAAGTCAGTGGGCAATGCCTGTCCCTCAGCTTTTACCCATCCAAGGCAGCAGCCTCACTCTGCCTCATGGTCAGCCCAGCTTTGCCTATAACCTGTATTATAATTTTGCCACAACATGCCCTCATTTATAAAACTAAAGTGGAGTGGGAGGAAAACTAATCTCCCTTCACCTGTGATTTGCTGACATTGTGTGCCTGGACATATGTTAGAGACTCTTAACTATCTGTAGGTTTCAGAAGGTTCTGATGGAGATCAGCAAATATATTTGCCACCCCCCAATCTCTGAGATTTATCTTTGGAATGTCACACAGCAGCAGTTGTAAAGGAAAAGAGACAGGTGAACACTGCAAGCATGAAAAATGTCCCACCTGTAAAGTTCAAAAGCCAGCTAGGCTGTTTTGAAAACTGTCAAACAATGTATAAGGAAAATTATTCAACCTAAGAAAATTTTCACGTAGCCTGACTTATCAGTTGAAGGGGTAAGCTTGCAGGTTATAGTAATCTGATCCAAATTGCATGGAAGATAAATAGCTGTGTGGGTAGGAAACTGGTTTAAATAATATTAACTGACAAGCCACCATGCTCCATCTGCCTCACATAGGTCTTTCTATTATTCATAACCTCTGATACCCCCTCCCCAATTTCTGTCCCATCCAACCCATTCCAAAGAACACTGTTCAAATTTTCTCTTCATACTACCCTTTCCTATTTGTATATGCATACCATACATTTAAAACACATCCCCCACCCTGAAAGAATAATGGGGAATGCAGTTTCTCCCTTGCAGAACTGTAATTCCCAGCACTTCTAACAAATTACAGTTCCCAGGTTTCTTCGGAGAGAAAATGTGCTTCACATGTGCAGCTTATGTTATCAACTAAAGCCTTGCTTTCATATGAGGCCCCCTCAATCTCAGGGACAACTTGGCACCTCTAATTAGTAGCCCCCACCCTGCGGATCATATGCATGAGTTTTATCCTTCACGAGCTATGTGTTTCAGTTGAGGTCAGGCAGGTCCCCTCCCTGTCTGAAACCTAGGTAAAGGTAAAGGGACCCCTGACCATTAGGTCCAGTCACAGACGACTCTGGGGTTGCGGCACTCATCTCGCTTTACTGGCCAAGGGAGTCGCTGCTTGTCCACAGACAGCTTCCGGGTCACGTGGCCAGCATGATTAAGCCGCTTCTGGCAAACCAGAGCAGCACACAGAAATGCCGTTTACCTGCCTGCCGGAGCGGTACCTATTTATCTACTTGCACTTTGATGTGCTTTCAAACTGCTAGGTGGGCAGGAGCTGGGACCAAGCAACGGGAGCTCACCCCGTCGCAGGGATTCGAACTGCCACCCTTCTGATTGGCAAGCCCTAGACTCTGTGGTTTAACCCACAGTGCCACCTGGGTCCCATGTCTGAAGCCCACCAAAGCCTTAAATAAAAATTCAAATAGGCTTTCAAGTTAATTCTGATTTCCTAGTTTGAGCTTGTTTTTATTCTCCTATACGTTGCTTAGAGAAGGCTGTAATTAAGTGATATATAAATTGTCGGTAGGTAGGAAGAAAGGAAGGAAACCTCCAAATATTCTTTACACAGCCCCATAAAAAAACCATTCTTGATTTAGGCACAATTTAAAATCTGAATTGTGAATTTCCATAACCATAGCTCAGACTAGATATGATAACTCCCTTGAAATAATCTATCCCTGCTAAATAGAAACCTTTGTTTTTGCACAACAGCCTCCATCTACCAAAAAGAATCCTCTTTGGGAAAAGTGGATATTATTCACATATTCCTTTAGGTTATGTATTTGTGAGAGAGGGCTGCTCATTTCTTTTGTATGAGATTGACCAGATTCAATATGCCTCCTTGACCATTTTCCAGACTTCTGAGATTCTTTTCAAGCGATTCATTTTATTGACAAGCAATCCTCCTGCTCCAGATGCTGGGTGCAATGGATGAGACCCAGTGACTAATATCACACAGGTTAATGATGTTTGCAAGGTCACTTTGGATGGAACAGAGCCTTTTTTGTCATCCCAGAGGATGTGTAGGTGGAGATGAAATGGAGATGATTATTGCTTGAGAGATATCCAACATGCTTCCTCCAGGTTTCTAGGTTATCCAGGTAATTATTCTTTAGACCTCATCACACTCCACTTGAGCCAGCATGGTGACAAATACTAAAACTGCAATCAGTATCCCAGTCCTAACTCTCACTCCATAGAAAGTTTGGTGAGCCCCTTATTACTAAATAAGGAAGGTTGGGAACTCAGGTCATCATTATGGATTCCCTGTGTAATCATCATGCACACCCTGCTCTTCTGTGCATTCCCCCCTTTATATTTCCCATTCCCATGAGACCTTGGGGTTATAGCGAATACGTCAATGAAGATGTTGACCCACTGTATGGCATCTGTGAAAAAAGTGAACTCCAAACTATAGATCATTAGGAAAGGGGTTGAAAATAAAACTGCCAGTATCATAGTACTATTAGACAAGTCACTTGGAATATAGGGTAGTATTCAAGGCTAGTTCTAGTTAGGCTTGACTCATTGAAGTTAATGGGAAGGTGGTGGACCTTCATTGGAGGTTTTTAAGCAGATGTTGGATGGCCATCTGTCATAGATATTTTAGCTGAAATCCTTAGGTTTTATGGAGTCTACTCATAAGTAGAACTTAGTTGATGTACACACTGTGTACATTTTGAGTTGCCTGAGCTGAAAAAAAGATATTGTAGATCCGGGAAAGTTTCCGTAAGGGATAATCAAAATGATCAAGGATAGAGCAGCTTCCCTAAGAGGAATTATTTGAACATTTGGTGCTTTTTAGTTTAGATAAATGATAAGCGAGAGGAGACATTATAGAATAATGTATAAAATTAGTGTAATTCTTATGTGTCTTCAGTAGTGCCAACTGGTTGTGGTTTTATTTACTGACCTTAGATGTATCATTTTAACATGAATCCATTCACCATGTGACACCCCCCCAAAAAAGATGGTATCACCTTTGACCTATGTGATTAATCACATTTAATTAATAAAAAAGCCTGAGGAGAAGCCATGTTTCATATCAGAATAGATGTAAGAAAATACTGAATATGTATATAATTTAAATCATTTTGGGAGAGATTTCTACGCACTGAAATCACCCCTTTCAACTAAAAACTGCCTGGTAAATATTCACCACAGCTATAGATATGAGAACCATTGGAATTTACATTGGACTGCACATTTGAAAACCACTGTCAATTTCAGATCTGTTATCATGCAGAACTCCACTTCCACTCCAGGGCAGATGTCTCATTTTTAGAGGAGCAAAACAACCGCCAATGTTTTCAGATGTCACAAACTGCAAGACACCATTTTCAGAAATGATACGCAACTTACATTAATTTCATGCAATTCACATATTCAGATTAACAGTGCCCATCTGGCTTCTGGCAGGCACCCCAACATGACCCATAGATGCTGAGCAGGTTGCTCACCCTTGAATTAAAATAAATCAAGCTATCAGGCAGTGTCTGTGTAGCACAAATTTTCTTCACTTCTTGTTTGCTAACCTCACTCTGTAACTAAAGCTGTGTAATAGCCGAATCATGAAAGCCATTAGGATAATTCTGCTAATGGAGCAACCACTTTAAGTACAGCCATGTACTCTATCTGACATAATATCAGGCATAGGAACACCATATATAGACAATATGTGCCATTGCTGTTAAGATACACTCTCTCTGTGTTTGTGAGTGAGTGTTTTGTTCAGCATATGATATGGAAGAAGCTATTATTCCTATGTTTTATTGCATTACTTGCAATATTAAATGGAATACTCAAGACAGATGTTGAGTGAAACAGTTCAGGTTTTGAAGCCTAGATCTGAGCTTCACCTGGTGACTTTGTGCCATCATCAGAAGCAGGACTGTTACAAACACTCATTAGTTGTTTTGCCCCGGCTGCATATGATGAGGGATAAACCTGTTTGCCCTGTCCCTACCACCCTTCATGCACTGGAGGGCAAATGTTAGCAACAGGGTGCCTTCTGTGCCCATGTAGGAACCAGGTGCAATATACAATCGGGGTTCTAAATCACACAGGGAACTTCCATAAGGTTGCTCGTTGAAGGACCATAGATCAACAAATTTGTACAAATAAGGTTCCTGGTTGAATCCTTGACATATTTACATGGCATTTCTGAATGCTATCCTTACTGCAGTTTAGCTTTGCTTGCTTTATGATGGAGCTGTTTATTTGTTTTTGTTATTTACTGGACTTTATTTTTATACATTCTGTAATTTTTGTATATTGTTATTTTTGAGGAAATATATTTTAATGAAGATTTTACATTGTTGCCTACTCTGGGATTGAAATATTCAGTGAATTGTTGTTGTTTAGCCATGTCTGTCTCTCCGTGACCCCATGGACCAGAGTATGCCAGGCACTCCTGTATTCCACTGCCTCCCGGAGTTTCATCAAATTCATGTTAGTAGCTTCGAGAACACTGTCCAACAATCTTGTCCTCTGTTGTCCCCTTCTCCTTGTGCCCTCAATCTTTCCCAACATCAGGGTCTTTTCCAGGGAGTCTTCTCTTCTCATGAGGTGGCCAAAGTTTTGGAGCCTCAGCTTCAGGATCTTTCCTCCCAGTGAGCACTCAGGGCTGATTTCCTTCAGAATGGATAGGTTTGATCTTCTTGCAGTCCATGGGAATAGTGAATAGTGGATTACAAATTAGTTGGTAGAGCATGAGACTCAGTCTCAGGGTTGTGGGTTCAAGCCCCATGTTGGGCAAAAGATTCCAACCCTTTAGGTCACTTCCAACTTTATAATTATATGAACTATGAATAATAATAAAAAATCTCTATATAGGACTAGGGATATATTCTGTCTGAAACTCTGAAGAGTCACTCCCAGTCACTGTAGACAATACTGATTTAGATGGAGCAAACTGTCAGACTTATAAGGAAGCTCTCCAGTTCCCAATACAATGGAGGCTGACAAAACCGGGAGGCAGGGGAGGAAGTGAGGGGCTATGGCCAATGGGTTCCTCCCTACTCTCTGCCTCATTGCCTGGTGATAGTCACCATCTTTGAGCTTATGTCCCTTAGGCAAAGTATTTAAAAATACCATCACTCAAGTGTTATTGTTTTTAACACCTGTTTGAATATAGAAAGTCATACAAGCAACCCTTATTTGTATGTAAGGAGACTTCCTTCATTTATCTAATAGCCTCTACCTCTGTGTGAAAGTGAAGGACATTACTCCTGCTTACTAATAAACAGCTTCCACTTTGCATATCAAAAGCATTTTTGACAGCTGAGAAGACAAGGGATCTTTGGTCTCTTCTGGATTGAAAATGAAGGCCCCTGCTGCTAGAAGAACTCTCAATGCATGGAACAATGACTTTAAATAACAAATAGTTGGCTGTAAATGAATTCAAGTTGACCTTCACCTTCACCAGGAATATTAGAAGTCTTGATTGATCAGTGTAAAATGGCCAGATTTCCAGAGTAGCACAACATGGTACAGGACATATTTTCATGCTGTGCTTTGATATGCTGCACTTCACTATAATTAATTGAATATTATTATTCTTCCTCTTCCTCTTGTTATTTTAATACATTTAGTACAATGTGTTTCTAAGAACAAGGCAACTGCATAATCAGTGCTGTGCTTATTAATGTTTTCTTAGTCTCTCATAATTTTCTGAGTCCCTCTGGAAAAGAAAGAGAGAATGTAAGAACATATTATAATGAATTGTTGTAAGTCCAAGACATTTCATTTTCTTTTAGCCTGCCCTTCATCATCAAGCTATCTCAAGACTATGTACAATAAAATGAACCAGAAATGCCAAAAAACAGGCCTGTGCAGAGGGGTGATATACTTTCCCGAAGGGCTAATTTGGTCAGGGGCCCACACCAGAGACCAGCTGCTTTTTTGCCTGAGTTTATCAAATTATTCTAACAGGATTCCCACCCCGGGCCTGAGACAAGCTCTGCATGGGCCTGCCAACACCAGTGTTGAAACAGGAGCAGATTAAATGTGACAATGATAGCAATGATAGCAATTGGGATATTGATTCAGTTTCTCACAGCTTCTCATTTTTCCAATCAAGTTCCCTTTCCCCCCCTTTTTTTGGGGGGGGGCATGTATCAACGGTCTTGAATATTTAAAATATGTGAATGCCAGTGAATAAATGATTTCTAATTTGGGTTGGGTGAGAAATTAGTTTTGGTTCACATTTTAATTCACAGTTCCTAAAACAATGCATGGGGAAAGTGTGCATTTAAAAATGCATAAAATAGTAACATACAAAAATACATTGTTTTAGGAGGAAACGCTTACAGTTAGGAGAAATGTGCAGTAAAATGCCAGTGAATTTTAAGGATGGATTTTAAAAAAATAACAGCCTTATGAAGAAATGTGGTGAACTA